>NW_008236769.1:5167056-5210954 GCF_000691975.1 Corvus brachyrhynchos
AGGTCAAAGCAGCCTTGGCCTTTCCACTGGGAAATCAGTGTCCAGAAGCTGGAGAGTGCCTTCCCAGATCATGTGAGCAGGCTACAGTGTTGCGGTGAGCCATGGCTCTTGCCAGGGTGTCCTGGACCCTGTTGGACAAAAGGTCCAGTGGTTTAATTCTCATGAGGCCCAGGAACGCTAAGATAGCTGCCCCGCACAAACCCTCAGGCTGTCTGGCAAGAAAGTTTGTTGGCCAAGGCGGGAAAGACGTGACACCCTGCACGTCTGCGATGGCCACCGCTCTCCCATCCCTTGGTCACCACATCACTCTGCCACTGGCCCGTGCTCACCCTCTCTGCCTACCTCTCTCCCCATAGGTTAAGTTGTATGTATCCCTGCCTATGTAACACCCCTTGTCTGTTCTGTTACTGGATGTTCTATGATTGCTCCACCCTGAGCAGTGGGGTAGAAAACCACCTGTCTGAGACTTTTCTTTGCTCTTCTTGGCCTGTCTCTCTCCAGCTGCAATAAACCCATTCCTGTCCCCCCCGAGAAGAGTCCCTCATTGCTTCATCTCTCCCCGCACCTTCTCCATCAGTGGCTAAAGTGAGCCTTGCCTGGACCTCGCTTAGCCTCCCGCTCTCCCTCGGCACCCGTCCTCTGCTACTGCGGCAGACAGGGCTATTGCCTGGTGCCCGGCCCCTGAGCTAGCCACCCGGCCAGCATCGTGGCGCTACAGGATGGCCCATCAGCCACTGTAACTTTGGGGAGGAGCGGCTGCCAGCAGGCCCTCCTCAGGAACGTCCTGTGAGGAAGTGGTAAAGTGGTTTACCCTGGGTAAACACACACAGACACACCAAGAAAATTGAATGTCTGTGAGAAGGAGGCTACCAGGTTGGTAATTCACAGGAGGAGACAAGCAAAGATGTGTGGGATGGGGAGGGTTGCTAATGCAGGGCTATGATCTCAGGTTTAGGGGCCAAAAAAGGACAGTCTCTGGAAGATAACTTTCAGAGCACATCTCTGCAGAGCTGGAACTCACAGAGACTCAAAGGAGCCAATTGCTCTGTTAAATAAATACTAACATGGTGTCTAGAATAGGGAACGGATGCAAAGAGCAATCTACATGCTTCTCTGTATTTCTGCTGTTTAGTGATAGTGAAAAAGGATTGGAAACAGCAGTCTGGGATGTGTTGGGGAAGTAGGTTCAATCCCCAGGTGCATTGAAAGGCAGCAGAGTGGCTCTGTGCAGGAACATCAGTGCAGGGCTAGCAAGGCTGGCATAACATCAAGTTTTTATAGACTCCTGAAAAGGAAAAAGACTTTTATTCTTGAGTCGTAACTGCTAGTGAGAATAGCAGATGTATGTTCCAGCACCAGGAGAGTCCCCCTCCAAGAAAAGGGAGAGTTTTCCTGGACAAATCCAGAAAAAGTTCATGTTTCTCTGTTTTTTCCAAGGGGTAAAAAACACAAGAGAGGTTCTCTCTCATCAGCTCACAAATCACTTTCCCCTGTGCTGCAGTGATGGGACTCCTACGCTGGCCTGAATCCAGTCACGAGGCCCATCAGACCAATGGAGAGAGGTGGGGTGAGCAGGCCGGACACTCATCTCTTCAGCTCTGCCCTTCCAGCTCTCCTTGGTTTTATAGCAATGTCACTCCCTGTTTTTATTGCACATTTTTTAAACAACATTTCAGGTCCCACCTCAGCTATTAATGCTCTCCCCACTCTCATTTTTTCCTGAAAGAAAAATATCTTTATTGAAGAAAAAAAAAAAAAAAGAGAGAGAAATAAAACAAAGTCCGTGGATTACAATACATCAAAAAAACCCAACCCCTTAACTGAACAGTTCCCTTCCTTAAACCTTCCTTATCCCTTCCCTTAACTTAACCTTGAACTCTTGCCAAGGAGATATTCCTGTTTTTTGCAGGATGTCTTATTTCAGGTTTGACGTCTCTCCAGAAGAGAGGGGGAGAATGTCAGCTGAAAATAGGATGGGTGGCCTGATGGTGTCCAAACATAATCAACTATCTCCATTAAGTTTTTGAGATTTGGCTTCCATTTCTGTAGGCTGCACCCCATTTGGGTCTGAAAGATGTGATACATGGATGAGGAAGACAAATCCAGTAGATAGACTGAAGATGAGCCAATACATTTAAAGCCAGCACAACATATGGACTATCACATCTCTCAGCCTAGGAAAAATTGCTCCCCACAGATTTCTGCTAGCTTTGCCTAGAGTGAGTGAAGCATCCCAGCCAGTGAGACTTTTCCCTTCTTTCCCTCTGGATTATTTTTTAAACTGTATATCTCTCACTGCCAGGATATGTTTCCTGTTGCGGTTCTGTTAGTTGGTAACATGCTGCGACCTTCCCAAAAGCGCCTCCAAGGAAGCCTCTTGGTGCAGCCAGCATGCTGGCACACACACACCGGATAGCCAGCTAAAACAGTCTGACAATGAGCAAGAAGAGTTTTTGCACAGGGTTCTACAGGAGAGATTTAATGCATCCGCACTCGTGCAAGGTTCCAGAGAAGTCCCGGGGCAGAGCAATGGGGGGTCCAGGGTAAGGGAGCTAATAGAGAAACTCTGAGGACGTATCAGGTAACAAGGGTTGTGGCGGCCAACAGAGCCAACCAGGGGAGCAGAACTGTGGTGCATTAACATAACAGAACAAAGCATTCTGGGGGAAGCCTTTCAGTCACCATAAGCTGGAAAGGAACCTAGGACTTATCCCACTGTAGGACTCCTTTCATTCCTTGTCCATCAGGCCCATCGCCCTCCACAACTCCCCCTTCTATATTAATTAAAAGGGCTTTTCCTAGGGATCTCAAAAGCAAAGGTTTTAAGCAACTGAACACACACAAACAACAAAAAACAATTAAAAGAATCTATAACACAACTTTCAACAGTGAAGCTAAACACTTTGTGAATCCCCAGTGTCCCAGCAAGTCCTCAAACCACTCAGGTGGTTTTTCTTTCTTCAATTCTATGATTAAGTCTTTCATCTTTTGGATGCTGGCATGGATGCTTTTGCTATGCATTCTCTTTGGGCTGCACTGCCAACCAAGCATCTACGGCCAATGTTGTCAAGAGCATCCAGAAGAAAGTGGTGAGGCAGGTGCTGGGCATCATGGTGTTGGGTGCGGGTATGGGCTTGGGTAGCTGCTTCTGCAGAGGTTTTCAAACAAGATTGTTAATAAAAAATTGCAAAATTTCAAGAGGGGGACCTTCCTTTCCCTCCCTCATTGAATTTCCCTTTCTTTATTAATTAAAAGCTTGGGAAAAAGGGGGTGGTAGTTAGATGACAGGGGTATGGGGTTATGTGGCTGAGGAAGGGGTAACGAGGAGTAAATAAAAGGGGAATGCAATGCAACAGAAAGCATCCCAACAGGGGTATTGGGGAGTGTGGCCACGGGAAGGGCAAAGCAGAGGGGTGGAGGTAGGGCATATTAGCTGGTGGGAAAGCAACAGGAAGATGAAGGGGGTAGGGCTTGCAATAATGAAGGCAATTTGGGAAAGACTTAAGGAGGCACCACAATGGGTTAAACTTATCCGGTCGATGTCGTGGTTGAAGTTCTGAAGTCTGAAGTTTCCCATTATTCATAGCCTATTCTTCCTTAAAAGTGGTCCTCATTATCCTCTGTGATTAGTTTTATACTAAACAATTCTGTTCTTCCCAACACCTAAACCTCACAGAAATGTGTAGACTCTTTGGACATATTGCGCTATTCCCACTCTAAGGTTTAGTGAAACTGTAAAGTATCTTTGAAGACTTGAATCAGGCACTTTGCTGTTCTGCTTTCATCACTTTGGGCTTTCCCTTCTGCATCCAACATCAGGTGAGGCTTGAGGGTAGACAACCAAGAATAGTTTCACACTGCTTTTCCAGAAGTGCAAGGTGAATCCTAATTTATGAAGAACATGAACTGTTTATTTCAGCATTGGGAAATCAGAGTAATCTAGATTCCTTCTTCAGCCCAACAGAGAAACTACTACTGATGTGCACCTTTTAATTTAGAGAGTCTGGGAGCAGAAATAAATACCCTTTGCTGACAGCTGAAGCCCAATGTCTGTAACTAAAATGTAAATCTGCCCAGTGGTTATCTCATTTGCAACCTTTGTTTTCCAGGTAGGACCATGAAGATGAGCCTGCAAAATCTCTAGATTTCTCTGCCAAGGCAGTCACATAATCACTCTGCTGTCCTTTTGGTTAACAGAGAACCCACTTCAGCAGTGAAAATGGAGTTTGACCTGTCTTGTATCTGTGACAAGCAACCTCTCTGAACCAGAAACACTTTTTAAATTACCAATATTTGGGTAGAAGGCAGCCTTAGGATTTTCGCTTCCCTGTGAGCTTAATCTGGTGAATCTAAATTCTATTTTTGTCATTTGTAGTGTGTCCCTTTGGTAACATGGATGTTCTTTGATCATGCAATGACAGTTTATGTAATGTTCATACAGCATCTGTTTAAGGACTCTGAAAATCAGGCTTACCAGTGCATGGGAGAGACTTCTGAATGGACATGTCGCAGAGAACTAAGTATATAGGTTAGCTCTGTGAATGGGACTGAAGAACTTCTCCTGCAGGCACTCAAACCCAGCCCTCTGAAGTGTGGGTTTCCATCTACCTCCTTGTGGTAGCCTGTTAACCCCGATTCTGTGATCCCCCTTTTCCCCTCCCTAGTCCTGACCGCTCCCTCGGTTTCTCCCTATTTGCTCCTGTACCCCAACCCCGCCCAGGGACCACCCTTGGGCCCCTGACAAAAGCACCCCACACTCAGACCACGTGTTCTCTCTACCTCTGAACATTGATGGGACAAGATGTTATTAAAGCCATCTCAAGCCCTCATGAGAGACCCTTCTCTACCTTCTTTACCACCACTGCGTTGTAATGCTGCTGGCTGCCGAAGCCACCTCGCGCTGCCGAAGCCACATCGCGGGGCTGTCCGAAATGGACTCCGGGATGCGATTGATCACATGGCCCTAGGAAACCCTCGCTGAGCTTTCTGGCCACAGCAGCCTGCAAGGCAGAGTCCAGCAATTACAACACCTCCTCACCTTGTCACAGTGACTGAACATGGATAAGTGCAACAGGGAAGTGTGGAGAAGATGAAGGGGATGAAATAACAAAACACTACCTTCTTTGTTTGCATCATTCCCTGTCATTGCTGCTGAGCCAGAAGTAGTCCCTTTGGCTGAGATACTCAGTTTCAGAAACCCTCCTGTCTCCTGTATCATTAAGCAACATGGAGCAGGACCAGCCCTTACCACCTTTACTCCCACTCATGAGACTGGCGGAGTATTGTAGAGGAATGACAAGGAATAGGCAACCACTGAGAGAGGGAATACACTTCCCAATCTCTAAACCATGTAGTCCTCACCCACCTGATGGAGGTGATCCTAGCTCCACCTTTCCAGAGTTCAGCAAGGATGGTGATGGTGGGCTTCCCATTCAGCACAAACTTAACACAGCAGCTTCAAAGTGAACAGGATTTTAGGATTTCCTCCATGACAGTGAGCAGGCATATCAGCCCTTCCACTTCCAGTTTTGATTTTCTGCACTCTTTTCCCTGCCCTCCCGGCTCTGTGTTTCTCTACTCTTAAATACATTTCTTACAGTGGGATACATGGGAAGACAGCATCAGGGGCATTGACAGCCCTCCATTCTCACCAGGGTGAATCTCCTCCAGTAGCACAGCTGAAGTTGTACCAAGTCAGGGAAAACAGGGAGCAGGCACGACAGGAAGAAGGGATTTTCTGCTTCTTAAACACAGCATGCTATAGAATACAATAGTTGTGTGGTTTCTGAAGCAGGTTCCTGTTATTGAATTTCCATAGCTTGTACAGCTCCAAGGGCTGTGGGTAATGCTGTTCTCACACCCATATTTTCCTAAAACTCCAGCCTGAAAACCTTCATCATTTCCTTGAAAATGAGTGGGTGAGAGAAATTTGCCCCCACTGTGAATATCAGGTTTTGGACAGCAGGCGATGCTTGCCTCAGCCTTTCCTGGGTAATGGTAACCAGAGACCCAGCGGAAAAAAGGGAGCTTGAAACTGCTAATCCACTTATACTCTCAGCTACCCAGACCAAGATTGTGATTAATCACTTACACTCAGCATTTCATTTGTATTTAACAGCACACATTCTCTCACCAGCCTACTCATAGGCACAAAGCACACTGCTGGTAGCAGTGGGAACACAAAAAGTAAAATGACTTTGAAAAGAAACCAACCAAGCAGAAGAAACACACCAGCAAAATAACCAATGGATATTTTTGTGAGAGTTTAATAAGTTAAATGCAGGAGTTTAACTTTGCAAAAGCACAAGCCTGAAGCAAAACCGTTTATTTGGTATTTATAGGGGTTTTTTTTGGTTTTTTTTTGCAAAACATGTTTCAATGAAACCATAGCAACTATGGTTAAAGTGAAGATTTGGAATGATGATGGAATCATTCATGAGCAAAAAAACCCAAATAGTCTCTGGTCTGGGTTGGTGGAATGTAAGATTAACGCTAGATAGAGAAACAATTTTAAAATGTTTTAGGTAATTTAATCACCCTGAACTCTGTGAAAGGTAGACATTTAATTTTTTTTTCCCAGAAAACTACATCCTTGATTTTTAAACAATCTGTCTGCTAACTTTATGATGGAGATGTTGTGTGCATAAACGTCCAAGTTTATTACTCATCTATTACAAGAGAAGATTCATAAGCAGATTTCACTGAGATACCACAACAGTTGATTTCTAACAGAATCATACGTATCTCAGCAAAAATATGCATTTTTCTGAAAGAACTTTCTATTGCATTCCCTTCTCCAAATGCATTTCAGAGAAGTCAGTTCAGGAAAGCAGAATCAGTTACAACTTACCTTCACAGCTGAGTAGATGACATCTGATTTTTCAGGGAAAGCAACATGCTCCGTTTGGGTAGTATAAGAGTTGTAGATTCAAGCCAGCAGGTAATTTTTGGTGATTCAAAATCCTTTAAAACAAATTTAAATGCCAGGATGGCAAAAAAGGTACTTTGTGAAAACCTATCTGAGGCTTGATGCTCTTGCACAGAGTTTTGTAACTGTCTGTCTCAGTTGAACAAGCTCCCACTCCTTTCCTTGGCCACCTGCCAATTTTTCTAATTTGAAGCAACTGCGAGGTTGCTGTAAAACTCTTTCTGGAAGGAGCTTGTTTTATACCATGGAGCAAGGAGCAAGCCTGTGCCCCAGACTAATGTGGTGTGACAGAGTCCTAACAGGACTGGGGGCACAGCCTCCCTGAGGTAATGTTTATATCATCTTTGGAAAACATCGTGGGCTAAGCTATCTCCTTCTTGGTAAAAGCACAGGGAAGAGGAAAAAATCATGCTGCTTTTGGCATGTGGTCTCCTCAGCATGGGATTTGGGAGGAGCAGCATCTGCCTCAAAATGCAGGAAGAAGTGACAGCCTCAAATACATGAAGTGCTCACAGCTCCCAAAGGAACCTGGTCCCCGCATTGGCCACAAGTCACCAGTCCTTGGTTTTGAGGCTTTGGGCACAGGTCCAGGGGCTTCCTCCAGGGCTTCCTCTATGCTGTGATCCAGGGTGCCCCTATCACAGGGTGGCTGGGACACCCAAGCTGAGGGTCATGGCTAAGCACAACCACAAACTGCTTGATTTTGAAGAGTTTCAAACTTGGTGCTTTGGATAGCTTCAAAATACATTCCTGGCAATGATCCTACCTTCTGAGACACGGTCAATAATAGAGGCAGAGACTTGAGTAATAGAGACATGAATAATAGAGGCATGGTTTTCAAAGGCATCCACTTACTGGGCATGGCTCTATTCTGCTTTGCTCAAATTAAGATAGTAAAGCATGTGTAGTGTTGCTCCTATAGGAGAGTTGCCTATGCCCATATTGACTTCCTCTTTTTTGCAAGGAATTTATTTCAGCCAGTTATGCCTGACACACATGGTGTGCATTTATGAACTTACATTTATGAACTCCCCTTTTGCTCTGCAGAGTAGCTAAAAGCAAGCAAGCAAACAGAAAAATTATAAAATATTGTGATTTGGGAAATTTCAGTCTCTGAGTTTCTCCATGGGTACCATAACAAACTTCTGTTTAAGACATGAGGGTCCTGAAAAGCCTACCCTAGGCTGTGCTCCAAATCTTCCAGCACCTTTGGAAATGCATCCAACTGACCTGCTGATGCTAAGGGAACATGTGGTTGTTAGTAAGTGACTTTGCTTTTGTGAGCCATATTTTCTTGTAAAACTAATGAAAGTGAAGATGGAAATATTAGGCTGAAATTTTCAAAGGTGTTTTATGCCCCTAAAAGAGGAAATGAATCTTCTGTGAAAAAGCAAGTCACCGATGGAATGCCACTTGTGACATAGCTAAGAAAGATCATTTGTTTGGATATTCTAATTTCCACGACACTGAAATATTAAGTATTTCATATTTTAAATTGACAATTAAAAAACAGAGTCCTGTGCATTCAAAAATGTAGACAAAATACTGCCTAATTCTGGGATAAAGGGTTTAAGGAAAACCAAACTTTTTTTCCCTTTCTTCTAATGGAGTTTAATTCCAGTGCTAAATGGTATAACCAGGATATAGAAAACTCTGTTACAGAATCATATGGTACTGTGAAAACTTCAATATATGATTTTACAAGTCTCAATTTTTCCCTGAAGTATTTCTATCAGAGTGTTTTTGTTTTGCTCTGTGGATCTGCTGGTGAACTTAGTTACTGGTGAGCAACAGCGAAAGTAGAAATGATGTCCTATCCTGTCACTTCAATATTCCTATTTTGTATCTTAGTTTTCACTTAGTGGCATTAAGCATATCTTTTTAGGTACTGGCACCTCTGGAAACTTGCCCCTGCATCCTTGTGGGAATTAAACAGAAGTTTTAAAGATTACCCAAAGATTACTGTCCTCATTCCTTCAGTTGATCTCTTTCAGATTCTGTTTAGGGAATCATAAGATGGTGCTTCCTCTTCCTGATGAGTCTTTCTGGGGGAAGTAAGGAATGTTGCCCATCACATTGGAAAAAAACCCTGTGTTTTCTAACAGTCTGTGGAGAAGACTGGTGGTAATTATGAACTTGGGATTTGTCACTGATTCATACCTAGCTCTGGGTTGGAAATCTTCCTCACTGCTTCCTCACTTATTGCCTCATAGGAGTGTGACTCAAGCTAAATAGCCATTGGTGAAGTAGTAAATAAGATTAATCACACTAATTTTATAGCAGCAATAATTAAAATAAAATATTTCTTCTAAGATGTTAACATTTTATGCCCACTAAGACCACCTGAATAGTTTTCTGTGGTCCACAGCACCAAGTTAAAGAACCAGCTGGAATTTCCACTCTTAGGTTATACAGAAGGAGGTTTAAGGGGGAAGATGCAGTTAAAGCTTTGTCACAGGGACAGGGATGTGAGCTCCAAGACAGCAAAAATCTTAAAAGGGAGAAGTTGAATCCATTTCATTTTCTTACCAGACTTTCCAGGCCGGAGGCAGGAAACAAGGGTGAAAGTGAAGGAGAAATTGCAAAGTTTTCTGCAAGCCCTGGAGGATTAAGTGTTTAACAGAAAACACGGGTTGAATTTTTTTGGAAGGAAGATTTTATTTTCATAGGGTTGTTCACTGGTCGCTGTGATAGGCTCATTTTTAATCCCTTTAAAGTTACAATTCTAGGCAACTATTGCGCATTTTAGCACTTCACCAGGACACTGATGTTCTTGCTTTTGGCTTTGTCTAGACTCAGCTGAGGTAGGATTGAGCTGCCTGCTGCAACAGCTGAACCAGGAACTGTAACCAGGAACAGGTACAACAGAACAGCCAACAGAGGGGTTAGGAAAAAAGGAATCATTCATCTCAGGGAAATTTCAAAGGGAAAGAAAATGTATCTTGGCTCACCTGTGAGTGCAAGTCTTCATATGGTTCTGTGTGTGTGGACATTTGTTGCATAACAGATTGTTGCATCTTGAAGACAAAACACATGACTGTTTGTAAGAGTTGCATGAGATTGCATGTGCTGTAAGGAATATAGTTGTCACACCCTTGAAAAATTGTGGTCCTTAATCCTCTCATGTGGCAAGCAGCTGATAAATTTTCCTGGTTACTTCTTTAAGTCCCTTCTCTGAACAAGACATTTTAAGATGCAGCAGGTTTTGATAAGTATAAACGATGTTTCCAACACAAATATCTGAATGAACAATCAAACAAAAGCGATCATCTGTGAACCTAAGAAGCTGTTTTGTTGGCAGGAAGGAATTATTATGTTGTGTCATTAAAAAGAGAAGCATCCTTTGATGCTGGGATTTGGGTTCTTCCTGTGCTATGGCTGAATGGATTCACATCCATGTAGTGCTCCGTTTGACTGCCAAGATGTGGGTGTAAAGGCTCAGGATTCATCTTTCCCCAATACTGAGAGAATGAGCAGGTTTAAATGGCACAGTGCACTCTTGGAGGTCACAAAGTGCTAAAACCCAGAAGCCTAATTGTCCCCTCATACAGGAAACTGGCTTCATCCAGGTAAACAAAAATATGTAATTGTCCAGTGGCCCTAAATGAGAAGAATCAGTTATTACATAGAAGTAAGATGTCAAAACACATGGAAGATTTTGCTTAGTGTGATGGGTGAGCATTGGGGGATTTTTTTATTGTTTGTTTCTTTCAGTTTGGTTTGAGGTTTTTTTGATCACTAGCTCCTGGCATTTACAGCTCAATGGAAGAGGAAGGGATAGGAGAGCTGCTTTTAGGGGGTACTGCTTTCATGATGACTCTGGACCCATTTTAAGGGGTGTTGCTTTTGGATTGATGAGAAGCTCAATATGGGCTGGCGATGTGCCTCTATAGCCCAGAAATCAGCGTGACCAGCAAGTCAAGGCAGGCGATTGTGTCTGTTCTTGTGAAACCCCTCTTTGGAGCTCTGCATCCACCTCCAGGGCCCACAACATATGAAGGAGAGGGACCTGCTGGAGTGAGTCCAGAGGACGGCTATAAAGCTGATCAGAGGGATGGAGCATCTTTACTATGAAGGCAGGCTGAGAGCATTGAGGTTGTTCAGCCTGTAGAAGAGAGGAGTGCAGGGAAACCTTATAGCACCTTCCAGTTCCTAAAGAGGCCTACAAGAGAGCTGGGCAGGGACTTTATACAAGACATGTAGTGATAAGACAAGGGAGAATGGCTTTAAATTGACAGAGAGTAGGTTTAGATACGATATTAGGAAGAAATTCTTCACTGTGAGGGTGGTGAGGCACTGGCTCAGGTTGCCCAGAGAAGCTGTGGATGCCCCATCCCTGGAGATGTTCAAGGTCAGACTGGATAAAGTTCTGAGCAGCCTGGTCTAGTGGGTGGCATCCCTGCCCATGGCAGGGGATTTGAATTAGATGACCTTTAAGGCCCTTTCCAAGCCAGACCATTCTATAATTCTATGATTCCTAGTTGGTGCATCCATCTTGAGATGCCTATCCAGTGAATGGCTGAAGGGTGGGGACGGATCCATGGGAACAGCTCATGTCCACATGACTGTGCAGGCGCTGGGGCTGCACACCTCAGGGAGGCAGCTCTGTACTAGTGGATTAACTACCCATGCATTTTTTACCTATGTGAGATGCAAAGTGAAATTCCAACAGGGCCTGTAATTTAAAAAAAAATATAATTTATTCTAAGTCTAAATTTGTTAGAAAACACAGTCCAAATCTCATTTACCCAGTGAGATTACCTACCTAAAGATACTTCTGCTCTGCACCTCCATTCAATCATTAGCCACCAATGTAAAGCTAGCATGCTGGGTTTAAATCTTATCTTCTTGGAACAGCTTGGAACAACTCTGGTATACTTGCTGTTTTGAAATCAAATGTTGTTTGTGGCAAGCAGTACAGCACATTAAATTTCTCACCCTCCAGTGAGTCAGATCACCCCAGTGTTAGGGCTTGGAGTCTTAATGGGGCAGAGCATTGCAGCTCCATTGCCTCCACTACACATTTGCAATTAAAATTGTAGTTGGAGTTTCACTTCACATGCCTACACCTCCACATGATGAGAGTTTTTCTACCCCGCCTCTCCTTCCCTTTGCCTTCAACCACATTTTTCCAGCTGGAGTCTTAAATACCAGAGCCCAGACTTGCAAAGGTGCTTTGACACCTCAGTCTATCACTGAAAGCCAGTGAGATTTATAAGGCTCCTGAAAGGAGGGGGGGCTATTGTAAGCTGACTATACCTGCAAAAAGCAATGCTCTGTATAGATCTTCTAGTTAGTTTTCTACCCCTTAGTCTGTTTTCCCAAAGCAGAGAGAGTGGCCTTTGTATCAAATGCAGATCAAAGTATTTCTTCTCCCAAAGCTGGACACCCATGTTTCTCAGAAAGTGCCAGGGTAATATCACTGGGCACAAGTTCTTCCTCAAAGTTACAACAAGGTCTACCTCCACTTTACTTGAGTGGGAGTTAGGATCTTACATGGACTGAGGTGAAGCTCCTTCACAAGATTAGAGATGTTTCACTAAATACCCAGGGTTTTATTTCTCCCAAATCCCCACAAACTGTTCATTATGGAAATAGAAATAAAATACACATCTGTCAGTTCATGTCCTTTTCAGAGCAGTATTATTGTCTTTATCTCATATGTGATTGTACAGATGTACCCTCCAGAGCCACCACAGGCTCCTCTGAATGAGGTCTCCACTTATCACTCTCCTTTATTTTGGTAAATAAAGAGGGAATAAGCTGCCAGTTTATCTCCTACTCATGTTAGCTAGATGGAATGTAAACATGCTTGGTATTCAAGATAGTGCAGCAATAATGGCTTGTATTTATTTCTCTCCTGCCAAGTGCAGTAGAGCAGCAACTAAAGATAAGCCTGAAAGAAACAGAAACCCATTAAAAATTAGCACACATACTGATTTGGGAGGATTTGGCAACCAAATACCTCCTCTGATCATTCTGAACAGTTTTCCCTTCCTAGATGCACTGAGTTTGTCCAGGTGAGAAGGCAGGTTCTGCTGGCCCTGGGGTACCAGTGGCTGGGCCCCTCTGCCATTACAGGGGTTCTCATCTGTGCCCTCCTGGCACCAGCGGAGTTCCCACAGCCCTGCTGCTGCTGGCAAGCTGCAGGCAGGAATTCCCCAGCACTACCCACCAAAACATTAAATCTTAGGCTTTAACTCAGTTATTGCAATGAAGATCTGTTGATGTTAGAAACCACAAAGAGAGACCATGGCAGCACTACTGTGCTCCTTCTGCTCGGCTGTGCCCATTGCCCAGGACTTACGGGTACATACAGAGGTCATGTTTCTGCAAGCCTCTCGTCTAAAACCCTTATGATGAAGAAAGCTATAACCATACAAAAAGTTAACAACATTTCTCTGCTTGCACACATCAGTCTTAATTTACTTTAAATGTTGACACAAATCTATTCATCATTGCAAATTCAAACTATTTAGTTTTGTTCTCTTCTGTATCAACAGGATAGACCAGGAAAGGACTTTTATCCTGTTTTGTACTCCACAGTGATATGCATGGTGGTCTTCAAGTCATAAAGAAAACATTACCATCTTGAACTACTTTCTAGTTTCTTTATTTTGTTTGTTCTAAGAGCAAGTTATCTGATTCATTATGCTTGGGTTATCTGGAAGCAGTCCGCAGTGTGCTCACTGAGTGCTTTGACCTTTTCATATTCTGGAGTTGATTGGTTTGGCCATCCATCTTCTCCACTTGTTGAAACCCTCACTTAGCAAAGAAAGGCCAACAGCCAAGTCTGTGTGAAAAATGTGGTGCAAAAGGAAGCAATTAAGAACAGGGCATATTTCATTGTATTTCCCATAGACATTGAAGATTATGTAAAATTCAAAAAGTTGCCTGAGGTACCTGGGCTTCACAATTGCTGACAAATTATGATGATATTACAATATTTTGATAAATCTTTTTTTGGAAAATAATAATCTTATGTGATCCCATCACCCCTGTACAAAGCAGTTAATATTCCTGTTTCTCACAATGATCTAACTTCTACTGTTGGTCTCTCCAGTTTCTTTCTAACTACCTTGCCAATTCCTTTAATTTAACACATCTAAACCCAAACTCCATATTTTCCTTGTCTAATCTCCTCTAACCTATCATTTTTTTCCCAGAAATATGAATAGGGAAAAAAAGAGATAAACGAGCTGATACAGAGTTAGGAATTTAATCACAGCCATCAGGCAAGGTTCTCCAGAATATGCCCACTCTGCTGTGCCCATGTACATGTTCAGATTTGCCACATTTCCAGCTCCAAACTACTAAACAAATGCAGGGGTCAGTGCTGTGTTTATTTTAACACTAACATTGCTAGTGCTAGGAATGGGTACCAAAGCAGCCCCAGAAGCACAAGTGGGAATGAAGACATGCCCTTTCCAAACAAGGACACTGAGGACAGGGCTAAAGAGCAAACAAGTCTTGTATTCACTCTGTGACCCTTGGATCTACAACTTCTCCACTGCAGCATGACACAGAGGGGTAGAAGATGTCCTTTGGGCACAGCCTGATGGTCAGGCACCCTCCTGAGCAGTAAGAGATGTAGACTTGAACTCTCTCATGCTCAGGGTAGCTCTTAATCTGCATCTAAAACTCCCCTGGACAAATGCTATTTAAAAAAGACACCAAGTCCATGGATGTGAAGGGGTGCATCTATTCCAATCATATTTTACAAGGAGAGAGTCCTTCAAAAGTAAAGGAAGTGCAGAGAACATCACAAACCTCTAAAAGATGAGGTTTATGGAAGTGTTTCAAGCTCTATTGGCCTTGAGTATATGTGAAAAAACTCATGTAAAAGAAATTCAAACACCAAAAAAGTGAGTTTTTAAGTGTACACGCAAAACAATTTATGCTGTAATGTTGGCAGACCTGTCCAGACAGAAATACAGCATTTGGATGAGTCTCAGCACAGTTACCCAGTCTCAAAACTCATGATGAAGTTCTAGCAGTTAGTCAATACAGAAAAAAAGAATTGGATAAGAAAAGAGTATATAACTCCAAGAAGGACAGGAATTGTACTGAATTAATGAAATGTATAACCAGGAAGACAAAAGCATTAAAAAAAATACACAATTACTTTATCTGCTGAGAGTGGTTTGTATGAGTGGCAAAACTGAAAAAGTTTCTAACCTGAAGAGGGACAGCTTTTCTACATAATTCAGAAAATGTCCTGCCTTCCAACCCATCCAATGTGTCCCTTGATCCATGAATTTCCCAGACAGAAAGGGCAGCTGCCAAGTGCAGCTTGGGGCTCATGCCATGAGACAGACTTTAGAACTATCTTCAGAACCCAGCAAATATCAGCCTTGCACATGAGGCACCATATGGTTCTCCCTGACTGTGGTACAGCTGGCTTGAGTTTGAAGAAAGCATTATCTGACACCCCCCTGCAAATGATGTGGGGGTTACTCCAGGATAAAATGGCAATTGCTCAAGAAAACTGAGCACTACATATGGATACGCATGTATATTCATTTCTGCTCTTCCTTCTCTGGCTGGCTGCTAGACTATCCTTCCGTCTGCTAAACTGCTATCAGAGGGTGGCATTTCTTTTTTTAAATGCTCTTTAATTTAATGGAAAGTGGATTCTTTTAATTTTTAATTGACACCTTCCCCCAAAGCTTAGACAAAACTAATGCAGAAAGGTTGAAGCTTCATTAATTACAGATGGCCCCATTGTACAGCAGTGGAGCAGGATGCAGCCTGTGCTACCAGCAGATACTTAACTAAAAGGATTCTGCATTAAAAAAATCATTTATGCTCAGCCTCTTTGGAAAGTCTGGAAAGATCCATGCCATTAAATTTCTGTTCATAAAACTTTATTGTCTACACATACCTTTCCAAGTGAGTAGGCTGCTGGCTCTATGCATTTCCTGACCTATACAAGTTCTCTGACACTAAGGGTAACAAAATATAGCTGGTAACTTTCTGTAATGAAACTTTTGGTTCAGAACAAACAAATCAGTACTGTCACAATTAGTTTGACTACTTAAACCTGCTGAGGAAGCATAACAGCAGTGACCAGAATGAGCAATTTGTCTTGAAAGGCTGGAACATTTATTTTTGGTTAGCAGAAAAATTTGTCTGTCATGCATTCAGAGATATACCAGAAGAATCAGAAATTTAAGTTAGCAACCTCAACAGGAACAGCTGAAGGTTTTAATGCTTATCCTAAATCCTCAAGGTGTGCTGCTATGGTGGAGACTTACTGCTTCCTTCGTGCAGCTGAGTATAGTTACTAAGAGAAGACTGGGGATCAGGTCATGATGGCCCATGCACAAAATGGTTTTCAAATACACAGGCATTGGGGAGCTAGCTATCACAGGGTACAATCCAAAAGACAGACTGACCTTATCTGGCAGTTCCCTGCTGCTAAAATAGGGTGTCGGCCCCTCAGCACCCTGTCCTGCTCAGCTGCATGCTCCTGCTGGTCCTCCTGCTTGCTGGACATCTTCCTGGGCAGATTCAGCCCATTAGCCTGGCACTCCCAGCATGAGGTTAGATCTTTCATTTGCCTAGTTAACAAGCTGAAAGTGTCACTGGAGGACTCAGAATGCATCAAAGGTAATGAAAAGGGCTGTGACAGAGTAGGGATGGAGGGACTGCCTGCAGCGGGATGCTGTAGGGAGGTGCCCACCCATGTCAGGCAGCATGTTAGACCTGGGTGGCTGAATATGTTGCCACCCCCTGGCATCACTACCTGCTTCTCTGCAAGCTGCCTAGCCCAGAGCAAATGATAGTGGCCTATGCTGGGTTGTACAAGATACTGCAGTTCATGTTTCAGTCCAGTTCAGGTCCAGTTTTCAGGAATGTGGCTGGAGGCAGTGATACTGCAACCACTTGCTGAGACAGGGAGTGCACAAACTTTCCCAGGTAGTGGAGTTTGATTTAGGTTTGCAGGATACATTTCATTGAATTAAAGAAACAGAGGCTAGAATCTACTAGTCCTCATTCTAGGTTTTTATTGGCCTCAAGCAGAAGATACTTCAATCTTCAGCCACCTCTCATGGTTCTGTGGCTCAGCATCCCTCTCTGTGGGAGAGATGGAGGCTGCCCAGCCTGGCTGCTGGAGCACTGAACTGGGAGAAGGGTCTTGGAAACTCTGCTCCTTCCTACCCCACTGCTCTCAGAGCAAAGCTTGGTGCTTGGGTAAAGCAAAGCATGGTGCAGATGGAGAGCAGGTGCTGAAGCAGCAGTGGGGAGCAACCCAAAACTGGCTGGTGGGGTGATGTGGTTTCAGCCAGGCCAAGGCAACAACAGTCCATAGGTGTGGTCAAATGGTGTTTATGGAAAAAGCGGCAGGAAGGGGAAGAGAGGAGTGCTAACGCTTTCCTTGCTGCTGCCAGGAACAAGGGACTCTGCAGCTTCACTGCCCAGGGATGGGACACTGCCAGAGGCTGGGTCCTCTCCCCTCTCTCCTTAGCCAGCCCCGCTGCTCAGCCTTGACCACTTGGAAATGAAGGTACAAATATAATATGAAAAGCAGCAAGGAATTTGGAAAATCATGGAACACAGCAGAAGCTGGAGTGGTAACAAGCCTGGAAAGCTGCAAAGATCATCACTGTTCCCAGCTAAGGCTGAGGGCTGTTTAACTACCTCACCCCAGCAAGGAGAAGAACATACAGCATTAGGTTAAAAAACTTGTCTGTGTTTGGATATGGAAGTCTAAAAGGAAAAATCCAGTCTTAAGTACCCTTATTTTTTTATCCTTGTGTTTCTATGTTTCCTAACCCATTGCTAATTCAGACCATCTATAGTGAATAAACAGATCAGTATTCTGGAATGTGTTTTTAATTACGCTCTTGTTTGTTTCTAATGATGAAAAATGAGGATATCCTTTCTGTGTCTCAGGTCACCTGTTTTCTATAGGGTTTCTATTTTAAAAGTTTCCAAATATCCTTCTTTTCTTGTTCCAAAATGTCCCCATTCTCCACCCCTTATATTTTCTGGACATCATTTTAACTCCACAGCAATTACTTGTGCTGTGAATATATTAACCTCACAGATATGAGAGAAACCTCTAATTTCTGCAGCTCTGTTTTCCAAAGTTTGTTGAAGTTTCCTAAGTGACTCCAGCCAAACAACCCAGGAGTATTAGTGCTGCAAAGGAAAAGAATTACATCATTAGGAATTGCTAAGAAATCATGGACTCAATCTCTTTTTGCAGTAATGTGTCTTTGTGCCTCTTTGTGGCATTTAAAAGGGCTCATTAAGGGTTGCTCTGCTAGCCCAGAAGTGCCTGAGTGGACTCACACATAACAGGCTCATCTGTGAGAGACACAATTACTTTGGCTCCTAAATGGCCCCAAATGCGGAGAGAACGACCATGGCTTTAATGATCATTCTTTGATACCCTCTCTGCCACTAAAAGCCTGTCCTTCCAGTGAGAATGGAAAACCTGAAAACTGGAATGACTTTTATAGGGTATTTTAGCTACTTTTAGCAGGCATTTTAAACAGCAACCTCCACCTGGACGGGATGTTACCCTGGCCATGTCCAGCTGCTGATGAAGCCAGCGGGGGGAATCCCTCTGGCATCAGGGGCATGTGAGCTGGGAGGGAGGGAGAAGGGAATCCCACTGTGCACAGGTGTATACTTCCCTGGACTTGCTCAGCCATCCAGAGTCAGCACCACAGCATGTGGTACCAAAGCCAGAGGGACAGGCTGCTCCCATCCTCAGGTCCCCTCCTGAAGCCAGTGTGGAGCCCAAGGAGAAACAGTAACTTTTAGATGGGTTGAGATATCAAATGGGTTTGAACAACACTTGAAAGAAAGAGGCAAATTTTTTCCCATAACTTCTTGGTCAAAATTAGCATTTTTTCCCCTCCAACATAACACAAGGCCTCAGTGCACCAAGGAATTCTATACAAAGGGAGCGTGGCTTGACCTTTCTGCTTGTATACCAGCACACACAAAAAGAGGTAACTCTCTTACTGACCACTTCCCTCTATTTTCCACATAAGCTAAACTACTCTTTCCATCTCTGTGGTAGAATTTGTGTGTGTATGGTTTTTACCCACAAACAAGTAATCTGCTATTTTAAAACATCCTTATTTGACACCTTTCCGTATGGGGTTAAAAAGTCTAGATAATAGTTTTGCAGCTCATGGATTTTTTTCATTTAGCTGCCAATTGGGAGAAAAATTTGGCTCAGCTGCTTTCAAATACTTCATTTGCTTTTCTTTTTTAAGCAAAACCAAAATTAAATGGAGGAAATTGGAAGGGCTGCTTTGAGTTGGAGCAAAATATTAATTTTTTGAATACTGGTATTAAAAGGCAATGAAACAAAAAAATGTGACTGTCATGAAGCATGGGAGACAACTCGTTCTGCTTCAGAATATCTGAATCTGTCCCTCCCTCCAGGAAAATACCCTGATGTTCAGCTGTGAGAATATTCTTGGGTGGATCCTCTGAGTCTTGCTGACATAAGTTCAGCTTTACAGACTAGGTAAAGAGAAGATTATTTTATCATTGAGAGGGTGAGGACACTCCCCAGTGAGGGGGGAGGCTCCAAATCCCAGCGTCTCTCCTCGTGATTCAAAGCAAAATCTCAGTAGGAGTTCACAAATTCACATCTGCTGCTTCTAAATTATTTCAAGAGTAAATTATTTGTTCCTCTTCCCCCTCTTCAAAGAAAAAGCATAGGAAATAGAAGAGTCCACTTAGCTGTACTTCAGAAAATCCATCTCTTACTTTATTTGCTGCTTTCAAACTTCTAGGAAAAGAGAAAAAAAGGTGATGTAAAAGCAACATTTGCTATTGTCACAGTTGGAATCCATGGTGAGAAATGATCGAAACACTGCTCCCAAGTCACTCACTGAGGGGAGTGTCTGCTGCTGAGCAATGGGGGAAAGCCTCTCTGCAGCAGATGTGCTGCATCAGGGAAGGGAAGATCTGGGCTGCTGTGCTCAGGGCAGGGGAGTGCGAAGACGGGAAGATGTGGGGGATGCACGGATGTGAGGAGGTGATAGCCTTCTTCCTGACATGGAAAATCCTCACAGCTCCAGAGGTCCACAGACACATCTGCCCTGTGTGCCTAAGGTTGTGTGGTTCCCTCTGCAGCCGCAGTCCCCACAACAGCCATCCAACCAACTTTCCCTGTGAATGAATTAAACCCAACCCCATTAGAAAAGAAAACAGAACAAAACAAACAAACAAACCAACCCAGCAGAAAGCTGGTTGTGCTTGTTGCAGCTTGTGTGTTGCCCCAGACGAGCAGGATTTAGGAACATGCTTGTGCTCTGTCCTTAAGGAAGGTGAATTTCCCAAGTCAGCTGCGGGCACAACCCCGGTCCCTGCGCGGGGCTGCAGGGGCTCTGTGGTACCTGTGCGCTCCGTTCACTGCCCAGGCTCAGAGAAGTCTTTATGAAGGGTTGAAATGTAAAGTCCTCCCAAATTCCCATGCAGGGTGAGCAAGGCAAATCACAGGGAACATTTTTTCTCTAAGACAAGTCAAAGGACCTTCCATGCCCGGAGGCGAGAGCTGCCCATCCCCAGAGAGCCCAAGGTTCTCTCGTTTTCTGCCTCTTATTGCCCTCTGGTGGCACTTGTGAAAATGCCGTCATGGTTGGTCGTTCCTGGGACCGCCGTTCAGTCCCCCATTGCTTCAGTTCTTTGTGTCCTCCTTTCACAGTTTACCTCCAATGTGTTTCGCGGCGTCGCCAGCTTGAGCAGGCTCATACTGCTGACGCTAAAACAGAATTACTTGGTTACCGAGCTCTTCTGAAAGCTTCTCCTTCATCGGCGGGGATTTTGGTACTGATGTTTCACCCACCTAACCTGCTCAGGGTGGACACACCTGCAAAGACACTGAATTGCATCAGGTCAGAACGTGCCCTCCTTGGTTTAACACATCCTTCAAGGCACGCTTTGAGCATCATATCCCGGTGGGCAGGCTTCAATGTCCCCCCAATATTCCAATTACATGTTTCTGTCCAAGAAAGGTTTGGGGTTTTTTTCTGAAGCCAGGACAATAGTGAACTGTTTTCTCCAGGACATCAGTGAAAATGGGTCAGCTGATCTGCCCTAAAACAAGCTTGGCATCACAGTTTCTTGGCATAACTTTTGTGCATTTGGAAGGACCAAGACTTGGAGTCAGTGCCACCAAAAAAAGAGGAAAGTGTCTTTTATTAGAGCATAGAGATCTTTCATATTAAAGTAAAAGAATGAACCCCCCTCGCCTACAGTTCATCTAATTTTGGAAAGCATCCACTTTTTTAGTAAACTTGACTGAATATAGGAAATACCCCTCCAAAACCAGACTGTCCACACAGCTGGTATGAAGGTTTGCTGTAGGAGGGAAGGATGCAGGATGTCGGGATGAGGCTGTACTGTGTGGGGACAGCGATGGCTGGCTGTGAAAGAGGAGACCCAGAGCTTCCCAATCCTGTAGTCCCCCTTCATGGCACACAGAGCATGAGTTGTTCTGCCTCCTGTTACAAAAGGTATCTTGGCTGTCAAACATTTATCTCACCAGTTGTCCCCTGAGGCCATGTCTTGGCCAGCTGAACTCTGACTGCAGTGCTGCCTTCTCTCCCTCTGCACATGGTATTGCCCCTGCTGGAGAGGGTGCAGACACTCCAGCAAGTCATTTTGATGAGACTTCGATTCTACAGCAGAGGAAACTTCAGTGCTAACTGCACTAAAGGTCATGAAAAGCAGTGTAAACCAGCTGGCATGGGGTTCTTTCTTTTCTGCAGCTGGCAGCCAAACTACCTTGATGCACCAGCACTATCTTCTGCTTTCATGGCTGAATAGCAGACTTGGTCTGTAAATAACACAAGATAAGAGACCATAAAAAGGATGATTTACGCCTGGGTTTCCAGTCTGAACCATTGAACCCAGCTGTTCCCAAACTCAGAGAAGCTGAGAATTGTTGCAACCTCTGAATAAGAATTCAGAGCTAACAACAAACAGACAAACAAACTGACAAACCCAAAAGAAAAGCAGAGCTCAGATCTGAACCCTGCTTCGTGCCTGGACAGAACTGAGACGAGCAAAGCCAAACTGGCATTTCAGAGTCTCCTGCTGTTGGCAATATCTTCTACACTTACAGGCCTCAGGGACTGCCTCAGGTCAGAGTGAGAAAAGTACACTAACATGCCCTTCTGGTGGGAAGCCTTCAGCCCCTGGGGCTGTGCGAAGGCGAAAGACAGGACCAGGGAGCTCACAAATGCCTGCAGGGATCAAGAGGCATCTGCTGGGCTGGGAGAAGGAAGCAAGTCAAAGTTGCAGAGGAAGGAAAAGAGGCATCTTAAAAGGGATTTAATGCGCAGGGAAGGCAGCAGAGCTAAACCCAGGCACTGAATTGCCTGATGCAATAAGAAACATGAAAGTACATCCATCCATAGTCCTTAACATTGCAAACTAGTCTGGTAAATGAATTCCTCATTATGGAAATGGATATGACAGCAGAATGACTAATAAAAGAAAGATAAAGAACTAGTCTTAGCAACATTGCTGAAGTGGCTGAAGGATGGTTCTGAGCATGCCCTTGGATGCTCAGGCACTGGCTGGCCACATCACAGTACCTTGCATGCAGGTAAAAGGACAAGAACTTTATCATTTGGGCATCTGCCCGGGGATTTGACTGTGGTTTTATCTGATGAACCACAGGGCCAGGTTTGAAATGTGGAACTGGGAAATTTTGTACAGCATCATCTAGAAGATACCTCTTTTAAAAAAAACAAGGTAAGAAGAAAGGGTCTTTGGGGGTTTTTTTGTTGTTGGTTTTGGGGCTTTTTTGTGGGTTTTTTTTTTCATTTTTGTTTTTGATTTTGTTTTTGTTTTTCAAAGCCCTTGCACTCAAAGGAATACATTCATCTCTCATTTTGTTAGCATCTCCATTTTTTTTTTGAGATCTGTGATGCTAATTTCCCATGGTATTTGCAATAGCAGCTGCATGGCACACGTCTGTCCTGCTGCTGAAGGCTAAGATGTAATTTGGCTTGTTGTTTCCCTCCAAGAATGGTCTTAACGTTTCACATTTATTTTTAAATGTTTCACTTTGAGCTTTTGAATGTTTCACTATTTATTTTTGGATATACAGTTATGGGAATCCAGTACCTGTTCAATCACCTGCCAGCACCTGAAAAATCTCCTGAGTGGAATCAAATACACATTTTACTTCACCAATATCAAGCTCCCAGAACTCTGTTGCAGTTTCTACTTACAAAAATTTCAATTAGTAACATAATATAGAAAATTCAATAATCAGCTTATTTTTGGAAGTGGAATTTCAGGTTGCTGTTATAGCTAATTACTGAAAAAAACCCCAACAATTTGACCTCAAGATACATAATTTAAAAAATCAAATCTCTAAATGCAGAACAAGAATGCTATCTGCCTTTTGGGACAAAAGCAGTAAGATGGAAGAAGCAATATGGTTATCAGTTTACTGCCCATTTGCAATAACCATTTGAAATGCCATTTTTAAACTACAAAATGCTACTGTTGTAAAGCTGAACAGTACTTTTCTCACACTATAAATGGGGTGAATTGGGTGCTGCTGAGGTTATTTCCATTTACACCTAGCTCATGGGCAGGTACAGGGAGTGGGGACACAAAGGCTTGGGCAGAGAAGCTGGGATTGGGCTGCAGAAGAAGAAGACAGGAAATGGATGCAGAAAAGACTCGTATTTACTGGTGTGTGGGATTAAAGCAGCCATCTGCAGGCTGGGGAGTTGGGTGCTAATGTACCCATCACAGTACCTGAATACTTAACAGCCATTAATCTATTTTTCCTCAGGACATCTCCTGTGGGAGCACAGAGCTGCTTATCCTTATTTTACAAATGAGCAACAGGGGGAAGAAGTTTGACCTGTAGGGTCAATCTGTTCCCCATCACTCCCACCATGGCCACATTGGTGCTGGTCTGCTGGGGGAAGGCTGGTGTGGTGTCCTACCACCCCTGGGAAGAGGACAGGGAAGTGAGGGGGGCTGAGCACAAGACCTGATGGGCACAGCAGTCATCTAACAGCCTAGAGCATCCAGAAAACAGTTTGCAATAGTAGGACTACAGTTCTTCTTAGAGTTGAGCCATCCTGCACTGCTGGGAGATCTGTAGGATCACCAAGTGGGTGACGTGAGTCTCACAGCTCTCAGCCTAAACTGTGATTATGTTCAGATTTATACCAGTTTCTTCCTTTCTTTGTTTTGGTCTCTTGATGGGGTTTTCTGAAGCTCCACAATAGTGGATCTATTGTATGATATTTGTCTGAGACAATGGTGAAAAATGTAGCATTTGTGAGCTATCTTAGCATTTAGCTTAAAATAGTGATGGAATTAATCAGCACATGTAAAAGCCATTCAGTTAAAACATATAAAGAAGTACACCCTAAACACATCATCTATAGATCCTAGAAGGATCTTTTATTAATGTAGTGAAGGCAGTGTTCCAATATCTTTAATTTTTGCAACTGACAGGCTATTTTATGTTCAAAATAAATAAATCAAAACTAGAGAAGTGTTGTGCAGAGGCGAAAGCTCAGGTTTTACAGCAACAGCCTGAGGAGTGTGGCATGATTGCAGACAACCTGCATCTTCAGAGCTAAACACAGCTCAGAACTGCAGAAAATTTAAGGATGTTGTTTTTATTTTGAATCATTCTTTTGTTTAGCCTTTGAAGTGAATGTTACTCCAGAAAAAGGCAGGTATTTATCAAAAGAGGTGTCTGATTTTCAGCAGTAGATGTGCAGACCTGTGCTGTGCATTTCATTTTTGTGTTGAGGGTTTATAGCAACTGCTTTGATAGGACATGCCTGGAATATATGATCAAATTGTTAGCAGACCCAATTTAAAAGTGGTTTGCGTCATTCTTTTGTCTCTCTCACTCATCTGGTCATTTGGAAAGCTTTCATTTGCACATTTACAAGTAGTTTAAGGTTTTTTTTCCTTGTCTGTGATCTCCCCAAACTAGATCTGATTATTGCTACTTACATTTGATTTAGGCTATGATTATAACAAGAGCACTTCCAAACATGCAAAATTCATGAATTCAGCTATTCCCGACCCCAAATGATAAAATGTTAAATACAATATATGTGAGAGTCTTCATTTGCTTCTAGCTTTTGAATCTTTCAGATGAAATCAGCCCATATTTTCCAGCTTTTCTGTACAGCCGAGAGTGCTAAAGGCTTTCTATCCTCCAGCCCAATTTGTTCTCAGTTTTTCAAGCACAAATGCACGCAGTAAAGAATAGGCCACTCAAAAAGTTGCTAAAAATCTCTGTGAACTGTCTGCAATCTCCAAGTAGTGCAGGAAAATAACACTATAAAAACTGTTACTAAATAACAGCAGATTAGAAACTGTGTAAAAATATTCACATCTCAAAGCCAAACACAGTAAACTCACTGTTTGGGCAGAGAAATTTTTGGCATCGTTACTGAAAAGCAGCTTTGCTACACCAAAAAAAGAAAGAGAGAAAAAGGAAGCTAATTTCCCTATTGGATTCTTTCCTGCTTGTCGGAAAATTATATGAGGATGTGTTTTGCAGGTGTAGCATCTAAAGCTTTGGTAAATTAAACAAACTGTTGGGTTAAAGCAAATTCATTCTGCAAAAACAGGAACTGCAGTGGTTTCTGTTTCTGCCTCACAAACCCAAAATGGGAGCACGAAAAATATTGTCTCAGAAACCCAAAATGGGAGTACAATGTGTTCTCACATGAAAGCTTGGAAATGCTGCATCCATCTGAAAGATGTGAGTGCAGTGTTAGGTTAGAGTGTGGCACACGGATGGGGACACACACACGCATTAAATACCCCAATTTATTTTTTGCTGCTCCAAGCTGTCTTTTAATTCAAACATAATTTATGGGGACTGAGGATAAGCTTTAAAACTGTCAGGCTGTTGAATCCTGAGACATTTCCACCCACTCTGTTTCCACTGCATAAATCAAAGCCTGCTTTTGTTCGGCAGCGGTATTGTCGCAATGTCTATGAGTTCAGAGCAGTGATTGAGTTATCTTTGAGGTAGCTGCCCTGCAAAAAAAATAAAGAGTAAAATCCTCTGGAGTGGAAAGTTCATGTGCCATGTGCCTGCTTCAACAGGCACCACGCAGAGCTGCAGGTATGACTGAAGCCCCCATTACACCAAAACAATACTGGTCTATCTGCAGCTCTAGAGCTAGGGAAGGATCAGGCAACAAACAGCACACTCACCAGCAAGTTGTAGTGCCTATACATAATCTGTAGATAAAAAAGTCTATGGTAAAAAAGTGGGTACCTATGTACAGCACAGAATAGCACTAAAATGAGGGCTCTGCAAAATATGGAGCAAGACTGTTGGCTTGTAACTGGCTGGTTGGACAGCTGGCACTTCTCAGCGAGCATCGCAGCAGCATCAAGGTTTTGTGGGGCAGGCAAAGGATCAGACATGCAGCTATGATGGGGGGGGGCTCTTCCTCCTTTTCTTCCTGATCAGAAGAAGCTGCCAGGGGAAAATACAAGCATGTTTGAGAGAGAAAAGGGGACAAACAGTAAGGAAGGTCAACATTGCTGCGGGACCAAGGACTGGGCTTAGTGTGGCAAGGGGGTCATGGCAGGGAGAGTGATTGAGACTGTCTGCACTGCAAGGGATACAGTGGCTCTGCAGGGCCCCTCCTGTCACTCTGGAGGCAGCTTTATCTGGGGATAAACCAGATCTCTGAGGGAGGGCAAGTAATCCAATAACTGTAAGATGAATTAAATGATGAACTACGACAGTTATTATGTTTGTAGTATATGTACTTCCATTATAGCTAAATTAATTGAGGTAGCTGTATGATATGAGCAGGGGTCTCAGGAATTAACCTAATCATTCAGATGTGACCTCTCTCTCTAATGCTCAGAAATTAGCAGTACATCATTTGTTCTTCTAAGATCTGTGGTATCTTAATCTCTGTCAGTGCTTACAAAAGCAATTGTAATTGTGCAAAATAAGCAAAAGGGACGGATAATACTATTCAGACCTGAACTGTGATGGCATCACTTGACTCTCAACAGATTTTGGTTTAAAGAGCTGAAAGGTTCTTCTCCTTTTCTCTTTCCTCCTTTCTATAACTCATCAGCTTCTCAGGGCTGCCAGCACAACTGCATGTATGAGCTAGTTCTCAAAATGACAGGCATTAGTAAAGCTCATGGTGTGATTGTTGTGGTGTCCTGCACAGGGCCAGGAGTTGGACTCAATCCTGATGCCTTCCTTCCTACTCAACACATTCTATGAACCTATGATTTTAGTGCTAAAAGTCACCCAGCCACATCCTCTTGTTGGGAGATTTGAGGATGATGAGTCAACCTGCAGCTGGCCTCGGCTCCAGCCTGGGCACCATCCCTCGCCTTTGGGAGCCCCAGGTGCTCCTCAGCTGCTCTGCATGGTGCAGGGCCTAGCACAGGTCCCTCAGAAACAGTGGTGCTGGGACCAGCCTGTGTCTCTGGGAGTGCGCGTGTCTGGTGCAGGCACAGCCATATGCCTGGGAGGTGGCTGGGTGTGGCTGGGTAGCAAACCCACATTGGTCTGGGCTGGAGACATCATCTGGTGGACAGGGAGGATCAGGAGTTCTAGAATCACAGCAACACACCAAATTGCATTTGTTCTCCAGGGAAGCCAATGCAGGCAAAAATTGAAATTTCCCAAATAGTCTGCTCACTAGCAGGGCTCTTGCAGCCATGACTGGTGCATGAGTGGTGTTCAGCTGTCTCAGGAGAGTGTGTGGAGGGAAGAGCTGAGCATCAGGTGTAAGGTTATATGTGTGTGTGTGTGTGTGTGTATTGCGTGTGTGTATTGTGTGTGTGTGCGCAGGTGGAGGTGGGCACCACCCATTCCCCAGCACAGCTCAGTGAAAGGGCTCGGTGTGGGACACTTGCCTGTACAAACCTCTTCATGGTGGTGTTGGTCTGATGAGGTGCCAGTGCTGATGCAAAAAGGAGAGGCTGAAATATTGAGGATCCTGAGGAATGCTACTGTCTTGTCCAGGAATGGAGATGCACCCAACCTATGGCAGCAAACCAAAAGAAATCTGCTTTTCTATGCACTGGAATTTTCCTGAGCTAGAGATCTCAGTTTGGTTTTATAACCAGGCAGATATCAGTAACCTACATCTCACTAAAGAAAGGATTTATTTTCTCTTTTAAAAGGTTCTCTTTTTTTCTACCCAGGGGCTGAAGTAGGCAGAATGAAAACACTGAAAACAGCAAGAGAGAAAAATGGCAATTCTGGAAAAATGCTACAAGAGCTTTTCCTCAGGGCAAGCCTGCTTTTTTCCCCTGCCCTTTTGGTTCTGCACCCGGTTGCCGGACTCTGTCTCTCTTCAGTGTATTTCAGAAATAAAAGCTGTCGCAATATTTCCTCTCCATGTGCCACTGTGTGTTAGGTTTCAACTCCTGACAGGTGTATGCAATACCAGCTCCATCAGATGCAAGCAAACATGGAAACTTTAAAATGGCTCCATGGGCCACAGGCTCACTTGGCCATGCTGCGTCACTGGGGACAGGTGTCTTTTGAAAGGTTCACTTTAAAAAGAGAGACTGATCCTGGTGGTGATGTACTTAAAACTGCTGAGTGATGTTTTTAGAAGCCAGGCAGGGAATGCTGCCTGAAACCTGCATCTGCAGGGCAGGGAAAGGGGCTGAAACTCCTCCTCCAAAAACTGTGTCAAATCACAGGTATCTTAGCTAAACTTTATTTTCAAATACTTTAATCCCTTTCTTGGAGGCAAAGTGAAATCTTCCCTCCATGGCTTTGATCTCAGCTGCTTTTCTGGAGTGTTGGCTCAGAAACATGAGCAAAAGTAGGGGGAGATGCTGTCCCTGCAGTGGGGAGCTGGAGCAGTCTGCATTTTCTCCCAGTCTTGTGCCCTACAGCCCTGTAATGCATTTTCTGCTTTCTGTGTATCCATAAAATCTTTTTACTCTTGCATGAAAAGTATTGTTAAAAAGAATGATTTCTTTTGGTTAGCATGAACCCACAGAATTTTGGCTGTTTGGCTGGCAATGGCAGTATGTCTATCTGCTGGTACCACAATTTATCCATCTTAAAACAGATTTAATTTTCTGTTTTAATATTTTCTGTGGCTTTGATTGCACTTGAGGATTTTTCTAAGTAACAAATTATATTTAAAGGCTGAAGCGCTTGCTGAAAGCTCTGTAATTCTACTTGATACATCATTCCTGCCACAGAGGAGCTGCAGCAGAGGTGTCATAGATGTTGATGACCGACATTGGGATGGACCCAGCTCCCACCACAGGATGCGGGACTTCGTCCTTGGTTTCAGCAAACCCCATCTGGCCTGATGCTCTTCCACTTTTAGCATGAGGGCACTAGCAAAATACATGTAGGGCCTTTTCCTGACAACGCTATTTGTTCTGCAGTGACTGAAGACGCTGTAACACAAGGGCAGCCAGCGGGGCAGGGCGGGACGGGGCTCTCTGTCCACCAGGAGATGGCAGTGCATATACTGAGTTTGGGATGTTTTCCCCTTTATTTCTCTTTTACAGTCTCCCTGAAAGAAAATGGGTCTTTTGAGGACAACAGAGCTGTAACACTTTCATTTCTGGTTTGGTTTTTTTTTTTTTTCATTCCTTGCATTTACATCCTTCCCACACCTCCCTCTGCAGTACAAAGCCCCCCACCCCCACACCTACCAGTCACCTTCCCAGTCCCAGTGGCTCAGCCCTACAGACGGGAACAAAGCAGTGTCACAGACGATGAACACTAATACTGGAAGACGAAAAAGAAGAGGGGGTGACCCGTTTTGAAGCTGGCAGACAGTGTGTGCCCAGGCTGCTGTGCACCCAATGCACAGCCTTGATCCCAGTGGTTTTCTGCCCGTGCTTTCTTTAAAGAAAAATATACCCTTGTAGGAAAATTGAATTGACACTTAGCTTCTACATTTCATCCCTGACATTCTCAGCTGGGCAGAGGACGGCAGGAGACAGAGTTCCTTGCCTGTGTCAAGCCTGTGTGCCTTTGGGCCATATAATTCACAGCACTCAAGTCTCCTGCTAAGGACTCTGATATTTTCTGCTGCAATGTCTTCCATCAGAGGGCTTCCAAAAAGGATACATTAACATACGAAGTCCCATAGATTTCGGGAGGACAGAATGAGACAATAGCTCAGAAAGGGACAGTTTTTCGCACCTGTCCTGCCAGCAGTGCTCCTGTAGCAAAGTCCTTGTGTTCTCCCTTCCCTCACCATTTCAGAGCAGACCCTTCGGAATTTTGTGCCTTCTGCACTTGGTGATGAAAGGCAGACAGGGCTGTTCTATGAATTGCAAATAGATTCAAATGCCACAGCAGAAAAGGTGGACCTTTTTTTGGAGGTAGTGCCATACATAAAGAGACTCCAAGTCCCTGTTTCACATAATGCTCCAAGAATTTTCTCCTGAACCTGAAGTGCCCCAGTTTTTCATTTCTCCTATCAAAACATTTTTCTAAATAATTACAGAATGTTAAAAATGGATTGCTGTACCCAGGGGAATTTGCTCTTTGTTTGCCAGGAACAAATAGGCCAAGAGAATGTGTGCTCAGCATCACGAGGGGTGTTTGAAGGAAAGAGCAAAGTCAAAAGCCTGTAGACATCACCAGAGATGCTCTTTTTTCAAAGTGAATTTTTATTGCGCGTTGTCAGGGTTTCAGGAGACACTCCTGCATGTTGTGCTCCTAGGGGCTGGGGGAAAAGGAGGAATCTCCTCATCTGAGAGCGATGCATATGCTGCTGACACGGGAATTTTTATTATTCTTTCTGGGAGTGGCCTCTTCAAAACGTGGTTTTGCTTCTTAAGGTGCCACTTCCAAACAGGCTCTGGGTTTTGATTACAACAGTCACATTCACAACTGTTTGCACTTCAATGGTATTACTGTGCCTCCTCTGATAATCCCTGAGCCCTGAGCAAATACAATCCTGGAAATGTTCAAAGCATTCTGTTGCCATCAGTATCTCTGCAAACTGTTTTTCACTTTTAGAGAATCCTTCTTGCATTATGTGTACCTGAACAATCTGTTTCCTATTGTAATGTGATGCCAGGTGCTAGGACGATGAAAGATGGACTAAGCATACCTAGTTTGCCCTAGGAAAAAGGAAAAGCTGGCTTAAATCCAAACCCCCTAGGAGAAGTTCAAGACATGCTGATTTCCCTGTGGCTTTGCCAGGCTGAACCTCCTCAGCTACACACACGGGTAGGGCTTGCTGAAGCTGGCAACTGGTTGGGGGCTCTACAAGAAGTAAGGCCATGAGGTAGTTGTTCAGCAAGTCTTAAAAGAAATGTGAAATATTTAAACAATATAGAATCAAACAGATCCCTTTAAGGTGAATTTTGCTGAATTTGTTTGCTTCCCAGCTTGACTGCAGTCATGTCCCAGGCAGCAAAGAGCTCATGGCTGTAAGACAATACCACAAACTATGTCAATGCCACTTCGCACAGTACTCTTATTTCTCCTGCTTCCCAGGCCAAGGCTCAAATGTATGTGCTCCTTACACTTAGAAACAAGAGAGATTTCAATCATACAATCATAGAATTGTCTAGGTTGGACAAGACCTTTAAGATTATTGAGTCCAGTCAGGTATGTCACTGCTGCCTATGGACTCCAAAGCTGCTTGTGGGATGAAAAAAGCCAAGTGAAACCCACCTGTGTACACTGCATCCTCAGCAAAGAGCAAGGCAGATATCTCCCATCCTCCAGCCTTCCACCCTATGAGTGAATTTCTTCTATAAATTATTTCTGGATGTCTTATATGCAGGTTAAGGGGCTTCTGAAATATCTGTGCACACATTAATCTGTATCTAGTATGTGTGTGTACACATACAGGGACTCCAGGGACAAGTGCTTTCCACCATTTCCATCAACCATCTCCCTTCTAGTCTCTCTGGTTGTTTGTTACTTTCACTTGCTGTTCCTTGTTTAAATTAAACTGTAAGCCCGTCCTCACAGGGATGCCTTTTATTGTGGGTTGTTGGAAGAGGTTTTGCAGAGAAACTGGAGCAGCAGATAGAGCTCTCCAGGCACTACTGAAATAATAATGAAGTAGTTTCACCAAGGTTGGACCACAGAGCGTTGTTGGCTGTGTCTGAATTCTGCTTGTCCCTGAAAATTGCTTAGGTAATAAGATAGCTGCTCTAAAATTGCTGGGGGTATCCCACAGGATTCTGCTTTGACTCTGATTTCCATTTGCAGCACATGTTCTGCCATTTGGCCAGCACCATCCGCCCGTGTGAGCTAATTTAAGGTTGCTAAACAGGTGACATAGCACATGCATCTTTCATATTTGATCTCTGCACTGGTGAGTTATCTGACTGATGGTTAATCTCAAATTGTAATAGGATTTGCCTACACTTCTTGAGAGTGAGATATTGGTCTTCTTTAAACAGCAGCTTGGGGGAAGCATGCCTGGGGGAAAGCTGGGAGTGTTAATTCACGCTTTTTTGGCTTCTTGTTTTCATGGATTGGATCCAGTGCTGTGTGCCTCTGTGAGGAACAACAAAGTCATCAGCCCAAGGAACTCATCTGTAAGAGGGGACAGTATCTGCCCCCTCTAGGGTCATCCCTGCACATCAGCAGGGTGAGGAGCTGACCACCTGCAGCTGCTGTGGGGCTGGTTGGGCTCAGCTCCCATCTGGGTCGGTGGGTGCTCTGCACCTGTGCTGAGCACAGGGCTGAGCTCAGCAGCTGGCCAGCCCTGTGCTTCACGTTCTGCCTTCCTTTGTACACATCACAGTGTTGACTTGGTGACTGTGTTCATTTTGGGGGGCTTTTTTGTGCCTGTACCCACTTCATCAAGGACAGTGCTCAGAAAGCCAGCTATTGGGAATTGCTATGTTCTGCTCTCAGGGATTGCTCCCATTCCCAACACTATGTGCCCTCTTTGTGCCCCAGTCTGCCACCTATTTGGCTGCATTTTCTCCCCTTAGTTCCTTCATGTCTGCTCACCCTCTGTCAGAAACAGAAAAGGGACCACACTCTGCAAGGAGCACACTCAGAGCATCCCACCTTTACCTGCTCTAAGGTAGGAAAAGGTTTCTTCCAGACCCCCAGAACAAGAAAAGCTTCTGGCGCAGGCCAGTGGCACAGCTTGGTCCTGGCAGAGTGGGCAGAGGAGGGAGCTGGCAAAAACGGGGTGTACCCCCTGAGCTCCTCCTAGCATACCCAGGGGGGAGAAAATTGCATTACAAGACCACAGAGACCATGAAAACTCAATGCTTCTGATTGTGTGACAATTTGTATTGACACTTCAGTTGCTACGGTCACAGTCCTTGACTGACATCTGCAAGTGAAGGACAACTAAAAGAAGCCATGAACATGGATGTCCCCAATAAAAAATCTTGCTCTCACAGACAAAACCTTCTACATGTCCTGCAGCAACAGCAAAGCTCACAGACAGTACTGGATAATGTCCTGGAATGATGCTGTGTGTTTTAGGTGAGGTGGGTTTGAGGTAGGTGTTAATTGCAAATTTAGAAGGTTTGTCCAAGTTTTTAACAGTGTGATCCTATGCCAGCATGAAATGTGAGATCTGTTGTTTATTTCTGTTGCAGGTCAGCAAGTAACTTTTGATGTGTTGGACAAGAGCCAGACAGTGCCAGTAAGAGGCACAGTGAGGTCTCTGTCCCTCCCACCTCTCCTGAACTGCTCCTGACTTTGGTCAAAGGCCAAGGTGCCAGGCATGGTGGGATTCTTGTCCTGACTCCTCATTGTGGCACTTCCTGGGGGCTGGATGCCTGTCGTACATTAACTAACCTGTACTATGGAAGAAAGGTCATGTGTGCAACCTGCAGAAAAAACAAAACACCAAAAAAACCACTGAGTCATCTGTGCTAAGTGTTTCAGACCTGAGCTGACCCAGTTTTCTGTGGAATTATGTTTCTACACAGGGCAGGGTCACCCCATAGGGTGCAATGCTGCTACAAGCAATGCCGTTGTGCTACACACGAGATTTATTAGCAAGATCCATGTTAGAAGGCCTTGATTTGTCTGTTATTTGATCCTTTCTAAATATGCTGTCAAGGCTGTTGATCTCAAAATGATACAGATATGATATGGGTTTGCTTTGGTGTAGCATGACATTCAGGATTCCTTTACAGGCAACTGTGCAGAGCAGGAAAATCTATGTGAAATGCTTCCTACTGGAGTCACCATCTGGCCAATATTCATCTTGTTTAGTGAAATACCAAGATAACCATGGAACGCAGGTGTGAATGCAGATCATAAGGCACAAGTGACCACAGTAATAAACCAACATGCAATGAAATGTAATTAATGCACCTGGTGCTTGGGTTTGAAAATAATTTCAGTGCCTTTTTATTTTCCCTGCACACTGATGTGCATTTTAATAGTTGGAACTTCAATCATCAGTTCTCAACCAACCCTTTGATCATATTAATTCTCTTAAAAAGTGAACTGTAATGTTTTTTAGTAAATAATATTTCATAATTCAGTCAGGAGGGGCAAAGGGGCAAAGTGGAAACACACATGAAACTGTATGCTGCTTAACATTTTTGTGGCATGAAAAAACTATTGTCCTGTTTCTGTCAGTCTGGTTCTGCTGCTGGCAAAGGTTTGTTTTCATTCATGTAACCCTTGTCGATATGTTCCAAGTGCTTTTGAACCAGCTTGAACAAGTGAGAAGATCCCAGGGAAGAAAATAAATGGTTAAGGTTTCTACCACTGGATTTTTCACAGTGCGTTTTTAATCTCACCTCTGACCTGCATCAGTAATGAATGCATTTTTGTAAGGTTAAAAACCCCCAGGATGACATTTGTTCCAAGCAGACCGAAAAACTCAACCCCACACTGGAAATGTAGATTATGTGTGTTTGTTTGTGAGTTCCAGAAAATGACGTTATTTTCAAATGTCCTTTCAGAGCAGAGATCAGATCCAATCTAATCAGTCAGCTGGCAAATCCCAAGCAGACAGGATATTTGTGGAGAAAGGGAGAGGTCAAAAAGTCAAAGACAGGGATCTTGGGCAATTTTTATTTTTGCATGGATATTTCTCAAGGGTGATCTGAAGGTTGTGAGGAACATAAATCTGAGGGTATACTTGTACACCGACAGAGAGGGATGGTCACACCAAGTGACTTCCCAGTCCGGTGCTATTTGATTGGGACTCAGAGAGTGCTACTTCCCCAGAAGAGATGTCTGCTGCTGACACTGGCTTTGCTCAGTCCCTCTCCCCAGACTTGACACAGGTGCAGATCACACTGTATTCTGCCACCAGTGGTCAGTGCTAAGCCACAGGGAATGTACTGCTGACAAGCTGGGGCCATTGGCAAGGTTCAACCACCACTGGCCACTCACAGAAGCCACCACCTTCATGGATGCTGTCTACACTTTCGCCTTCAGCATTGGACCATCTCTGTAAAGCAGACTTTGGCTCCCAGGCAGCAAGGACAGGCTGCTGAGGGTCACTGCCAAGTGATGGAACACCCTGTTATCACATAGCTGAGGGTACATCCAGAACCTCTGCAGTGTCCCCATCTTCCACAAGACAAAGGAAACTGGGAGAAGGATGGTCTGTGTTGCTGCATGATGCTGAATTTTATTGTGTTCAGACACAGACAAAGAAATTAAGGAAGGCCTGCTCACCCCAGCTTCTCTTACTGCGTCCCTGTAAAATTGCTTTCTTGGCAAGCCCTGTGAGAAGGGCACAGGCAGCACTGGGGTGGGAGTGTGGGGAGTGACAATGAGTGTGAGCGTTCACCAGCCTGGGCAGAGCCGCAGAAGGGCTGATGGGGATCTTCCCTCCCATCCTCGCCTGTTGCAGCATCCCTGCAATCCCTTCAATGACCTGGCTCAATTTTAGGAAACAAACTACTTAGGGCTGTCCTTGATGCTTCCTGACCTTTTTTACAGCCACCATAGCCTGCTAACAGTTCTCCTCTGGCACGTGCCTTTAACACTTAAGTTAGTAATCTCATAATGGAGTGCCAGCAGCAGACAAGACACATGCAACCCCCCAAAGCAAATCCTTGCTGACTGAACAGGGCACTGCAGGCAGTGCTAACCAGCACTCATAAGGACTAGGACAAAATCACCAATCTATTGTTTTACTTCTTGACCTAAGTCAGCTTTTGAGCTCAGGACTGCAGAGGTGAAAGGTTAATGTATTAAGCTGTCTGTTCTTCAATTAATCCCTAAATCCTGGGAAGATTTACAAACTCTTGGAAGATTTTAAATCTCACCTGATTTATGAGATGCCTTTTCTAAGTTCAGATTGCCTCTACAGACAGTCACCATACAGGGCAATAAGGATAATTACTACACAGATTTATTATCAGGATGGAAATTTTAATTTCCAAAATAATGCACACCTGTCTGTCCTGACACTGTGGCAAAGCTGAGCATCTGAAATGTTAAACCTTGACGTTCCTTTATTTTCTTCATGTCTCATTGAAGAAAGCAGTTGTGCTGAGGACAGGCTACGAGCCTGACAGACAGAGGCACAGAAATCCTTCTGCCATTACAGCAGTGCAAACAACTTGTTGAAAATAAAGCTATACACTGTTGCAGCATCTAGAATTTCTCTCAGATTGTACAAATATACCTTTTGGAGGAAGTTCATTGTCTTTTAAGGAAGACCTTGACACTGGAGAGTTATGAGAATGCGTGCCAGTAGCTAAGGGAGTAGGCTGGCTAATCTATTTGCATGTGGACTTCTGCATCGATTAAAAACCTGGAGCATCAAACACACAGATTTTTAAAAATGTGTTCTAGTGCATTCTCTGGTGCCCTGAGAATCCCCCTGAAGCCAGGGAGGGCAAAACTAATGTCCAGGCCCAGTAGTCCAAGGAAAGCCACAGTGCCATCACCGCAAACATTGAAGAAAAGGCCAGGGAAGCTCTTCTGTTCCAAGGTAAGTAATCACAGAATCATAGAATTGTTTAGGTTGGAAAAGACCTTTAACATCAAGTCCAACCCTTATCCCAGTACAGCCAAGTCCACCACTAAACCTTGTCCCTATGTGCCACATTTACAGGTCTTTTAAATACTTCCAGGGAGTGGAAGTGGACTCTATCACTTCCCTGGGCAGCCTGTTCCAGTGTTTGACAACCATTCTGGTGTAGAAAATTTTCCTAATGACCAATTTAAACTTTCCCTGGCACAACTGGACTTGGCTACTAATCAATATGCTCAGCTGAAAGGACTGGATTGTAGGCTGAAGGCTGTCACCCCAGTCAGTAAAGGGCATCCAAACACTTCATGTTGTCCTGTGACTAAGAGTGCCACTTGCCAATAAAAGACTCAATCTCCAAGAGGGTTTACTGGTACAAAGCCAGTTACCTGGCTGTCATACAATGAACATGAATCACACCCAGTGCTCATGATTCATGGCTGCTCACTAGGCAGAGCCTCCCCAGCTATTCCCGTATCACACAGAGGGAGGAATTTTCAACAGCTTCCCAGTCAGGTGGGATTGAACCAGTGGTGCAGATGGGAAGAGCCTGCGTGTGTGCAGCTGTAGCCCCTGGCTCCTTAGAACAGCTGCACACTGTTGCAGAGGAGACTTGTTCCAAAAGATGTCAGACAAACTTTGCTCATGCAGCCTTTGCAGACATCTATTGGCTCAGTTGTTATTGTTGAATATGCTCTTTGTTTAAAAAGTGTAATGCCTGGGGAGGACTTTCATCCACAACAGTTTGAAGAAAAAGGAATCACTCATTCCTTTTTATTCTGGGAAGACCCATTCCTTTATGCAGAAATACTGTATTATAGGTATTTGGAAGAGAGAGGGTGAGGAGCAGGAAGGAGAAATTGCCAGGATCCCAGCACCATCAATTGCTGTCAGCTCTGCTCTGGGAATAGTGTGTAGCTGTTAATTGCTGCTGCAGATCCAGCAGATGGTGGGTAAGACATTGTATTTAATGGAGCCCTTCAAAAAAGAGTGGCATCTGTTTCTTTAATTTCTTGGCAACAGAGTGACAGATTTAAAAAACAAACAAACCAAATTGGACATTTAGCTATGAATGTCCCCCTAACAGATTATAAATGTTTTAAGATAAATAGGTCAAATTAAGGAAAATACCAATTGACACACTTGAGAAGTAAGCCAAACTTTTAGATATTGTCTCTTTTAAAGATTAGATTTTCAACATATGGCAATGAAACTCCTTAAAGAGGCTTTTAAATTAAATGTTGATACTATCCTTTTGACTGCAAATTTGTGTCTGTAGAACTCTTACCAGCACTAATTCAGAAACTAATCTGTTCTGCCTGTCTCTTTCTGACACACGCCCTGAGATTAAAATATGATTTCCAGATCTAGACACTTTAATCATGTGCATCTCCTAAATTTATAAACAGCAACAGAAAAACAAGGCAGAAAGAATCCCTCTAACAGTTGGGACAAGCAACTCTGAGGAGCTATTGCCATGGCTATTGCTGCCATAGCTCCAGTATTAATGCAACTCCCCATATTTCTGGAAATTCACTGCAACAGAAATTGCCATATCAGAGTGTGCCATGGATACATCTGTAGTGGGGAATATTATATTGCCTCTAACAATGGTCAAACCTGGATGCTTTGCACAAGAACGTAAATGCCCTTTACTGTCTGTGCAGTGCTGCACCATGTGAAATACACCCTAGCCCCACTCATAGCCTCCCAAAGCATGAGTGGATGACTCTACAAAGATGTCCTCAAGGTACTTTTTCTGGAAAGTCTTCTGCACCATTTGTCAGATTTTAGGCATGTTTTGTACTTTCCCTTTTTAAAAGCAGAGTTCGGATAGGATGCTTAAGCTGAGAAACAGCCCACGTGGCCTCTCTGTTTCCAGCTGCTGATCCAAAAAATGCTGCTGCTCACTTTTTCCTACCAGCTAACTCCCATCCATGTTCATTGCTGCAGGCTAGACAGAGTCTACCCATCCGTGCCAGAAAGCCGTTCCCTGGGACTTTTTTCTGGATGGCAGCTGCCGCAAGGCCGTGCCACCTGGGCCCGTGTGTGCTGGGCCGCGCCGGGGCCTGGCGCTGGCTGGGGTGGCAGCAGAAGACTCCAGCCCACGGCTGCCAACACTGCTGTGCTGCTCAAATGTGCCCATCCTGGCATGTTTTGCTGATGGCTGCACACTGGCTGAAGTTGTGCTGTGTTTTTTCCAGGGGCTCATTTCCTTTCAGGCACGGGAGGTGCGTGTGCTGTCCCCCCAACAGCAGGCCTGGGCGTGGGGGGCACAGGTCTGTGTGCCCCTCAGAAGCGCTTTCTCAGGCAAGTGCCGGATGACTGCTGCTGGAATTTTTCCAGGTGAAAAAGCCCAGGGTAAAGATTCACTTTATCTCTGTGTGTCTGTACTGCCTGAGCAGGACAACCTTGGGCCACAGGGGGTAGCTCACTTCTCCCAAAGTTTCCCTGGGTGGGCAGAGTGTCTTATACCCTCTTGCTGAGTGGACACACAGCCCCCTCCCCAGCCTATCCCCAACTCTCTTCTTCCAGGTACTTATTTGTCCTATTCCACATGCACATGAATGAGGAAATAAATTCGAAATGTCAACACCATAAACCAACTGTTAATATTTTACCTTGGTGATTGCATTCTTTAGGGAAACGTATATCTAAATATAGTCATAGACTGCAGTCAGCCAATATTTTTACAGCTCTTTATTAAGGACACCTCAGATAAATCTTTCACTCTTTTTTTTTTTTTTTTTAAATCATTCAGGTCATTTGTGAACATTTCAGTTGTTAAAATAAAGGAGGCCTGAGTTGTTCACATAGTGTATACACCTTGATAATGTCTGGTCAGTGGTGATGAAGCAAAAACTCTCCCTTGGCTTCCTGGTCCGTGAATAAGGCATAATAACATGCAGATGATAATAACAATTTTTCTCACTCACAGAAATAAAAACAAGAGCTATCCAATCTTACTGTTATGATTTTAGCATCTTATATTCTCACGTCAATGGAAGACTAAGACTGTTAAAAATACCATGGTGCTCTTATTTCAGACGAGAGCTTTTTCTGATTAAGATTTTTATCAGGTGAATGGAAAATCAAATGTCTGTGTGATAGGACATTACGTAAGGTTTGTTCTTTTTCCCCCTTGGCTTACTCTTAATAGAACCTGTATTAAGCTGCTCTTTTAAAAATTTTTTTGTTAAAAGCTGTGCTAGGGAAACACTTCCCCATACACTGAGTTGATACTTGATTTCACAAATGAGGTCAGTACCATCTTGATCAAACAGAGCCACTCCTCCGACAAGAAAAGCATCCTGTAGTGAATCAGGACATATGGAACAGACCCAATTCTATTGAAACTAAAATAAGCATGAAAAGGTCTCAAAAGAGATAATTTAAATGCCTCTCATGGCTCTTACCACATATCACATGCCTGGCCTATAAAGGTTAGACTGGAAAAATCTACTACTCTACCTACCTTGCAAAAAGAAAAAAAAAATCAACCCACCTCTGTACATTCTTAATTAAAAGATAAGGAAATATTCCTCCTAAATACTCACACCTTGCACTTATCTGTGACATTTCTGCTAAGGAGCTGAAAAAAGCAGATGAGGACTGTTATCTACAGTGGTTCAGCCTGTGCCAGGATGAGGAACGTAACCCAGTTGTCTGTGTAAAGCTCCTCACCACCTGAGGCACCCAGCATGGCGTGCTGGGACTGCTCCTGCACACCCAGCTCCTGCAGCAGCTTCGCCTCTGCCTGCCAGTGCTGTTAGTCCTCCTGGCTATTTTCATGATTGCAGGGAAATGTTAAATACTGAAAATCCTCCCATCGCCCTTTGTTTTCCATAGTTCTTCTGCATAAAGAATACAGCCATTGGAAGCTGAATTTTAGAGCTTAGAAAACACTGGCAGTGAGTATTTAAGGAAAGACTTGGGCATGTCTGTCCCTTCCTGTCCATTTGCAGCACTGCTTTCCAACATGACTAATTAACCTTGTGATATAAATACAGGTTCTCACAGGCAATACTCAGTGGAGTGCGAATGACAGAATCTCAAGTACCAAATATAACCCGTGCATCTCCACGGAGATGGGAACAGGTAGGCAATTTTGCCTGACAAACTAAGATCTGCACTTTCCTAGTCAGCCTTCCTTCTATTTTCTACCCCAGCTTCAGTAGACACATCTGCTAATTTTTCCCTGATGATGTCCTCCACAGCGTTTGCCTTCCTCATGCTGGCAACCATCCCTTTATAGAGCGCTCTGCACTCATTCACAAAAGTCAGCTGGGTAGAGAGGCCCCATTTCCTATTTTAGGGCACATTCCTTGTTTTAATGCATTTGGTGAGGCTTGTGCTTTCATCCAGAATGAGACACCATTGCTTTATGCTTTTTAATTTTATTCTTTGTTGTCCTATTGTAAGGGAAAACCAGGCCCCAAGATTTTCTATTGTTCTTGATGATGTTTTTAATATGTGGTCATTTATTGCCTTCTGCCAGGTAATTATTTCCTTTGATAGACAAGGTATTTTGATATTTCATTCTTCTCAAAGGAAGAAGATTAAACAAATAATATTACTGTGTTTGCTATATTTTCTTTTTCTTGAAAGACAGTTGATTTTTTCCAAACTGACTTAAATTATTATCAGTGCAGGTTAAAATTAATAGTGAATGCTCACTTCTTTTGGGTTTTGTATCACTCAGACACTATTTTTTCCCATGACTTCTCACTTACTTTTCTGTGTTTGAAGTGCTCCATACAGGAGAACTTAAAATGGTGCAGTGCAGGAGTAAAGAACAGCATCATGTTTTTCCCCAAGGCTGGCAAGACCATGCCATGGTGGAGCAGCCTGCTAGGCGCCAGGGCTGACCTCCTGTACTGGCTGCAGCATCACCTGGAGATGTTTTCAGGCAAAAGGGATCTGCTTCCTAAAACATCCAGCCTGACCTGCACCTTGACAGCTGAAACTGTGGAGTCTGTGAGTGCAGTGGGAAGAATGTCGCCAAGAAACTGCAGCCAGAGGAATGACTGTGAGTGTCACACATGGTGCCAGAGACTGGCACGTGATTAGCAACCAGGTCTGTTAAAATGTTTTATAAATGCGTCTGTGTTACGAGGAAGAACAACAGAAACTTAGGGGACCAAAACATGTGTTTGGTCATATGCAGGAAAATAAAAGTAACTTCCAAAGGGGATTAGTATTTCTGTACACACAAAGTTTCAAACTCATTGAAATCAATACCCTCTAAGCTCTTTGCCATCTCTGAAGTGCAAGTCTTCAAATTAGTTTGACACACATTTTCAGGGAGGAAAAACCCCGGCCAGCCAAAGAAACCCCAGCCCCCTGAGCCCACTGTTCGGAGTAGTTTGTCAGCACTTCACACAAGCACTACTGAAATGGCATTCAGGAGTCTCAAGCTTTGCAATCTTTTTAAAAAACCATTTTTTTATAGCACTTGAAATAAAAAGGAGTTGGTATATGAAAATCAAAGTACTGCACGCCTCAAAAGATAACAGAAGTTTATTACACCATAAAGGCTTTCAGCATATGTGAATGCTTATTTTATCTGAACACATTAGCATAGTTATTAGTCATTCTAAATGATTAAATTTTCCTCTCATCTACCTAATCTGCATTATAAATGAATATACTAAAGAGCAATGCACTTTGTTGATAAAGCACTGACTTGGCAGTTAGGAGACAAGAGTTTGTTTCTGGGCCTGACTTTGACCTCCTGAGTCGGCCTAGGCTGGTCATTTTGCCTTGAAATGCATCAGCATCTCAGACTGACCTGTAATATTTACCTATCTGAACAAAAGCATCAATATCCAATCAATACCAATTTCCAATCAATATTCATCAATGTCCAATCAATATTTTAAACTGTTTTATAGTGTTTCATTATTTACTGTCATAGGAAACCCTGTTAATGATGCTTAATGAAAGGGGAGAAACTGTTAGGCTGTGGATATTGATGTGCTTTGGTATTCATGGAGTGACAGAAAATCACAGCAGCTTAAAAGCTGCCACTCTGAAACTTGGGGTATTAACATGCCTAAGGGCAGAGATCCCCCTTGCAGCAGTGACAGCTCCTGTGACTTAGGGCATTGTCTCCTCCACCTGGCTGGCTGTCCATTTCTCTACAGCAGCAATTGCTGGGAAGCAATTAACTCATAGTATGTTTGAATGGAAACCAAATAAAATTTAGTTTTGAACTCTCCAAAGTTGATTTCACTGTCCGCTTGAACAAAAGCCATGTTCTGCTCCTCAATCCTCTCCTTCCCACCTTTTAAGCATTGTGTCCCAGTGCTGTGGAAATCTGTGGCAGCCTGGAGGTGAGTGTGGCTGCCCAAAGGTAATGTGATTGTCCTTCTCCCAGAAGTGATGGGATGATCTCTAGATCTGCCTGCCTCCTCAAGAAGTCCCTAAGCCTTGGTCACAAAACGCACATGAAGGAATAAAGAGTTGTCAAGTGCCCCACAGCTCCTCGTGCAGAGGGGCTGGTGCTGGGACCTCTGCATGCCCCTCCCCAGAGAGCAGGTAACATTGACTGCTAATCCCATGTGCCCACCAGGGAAAGCCTTCATTTTTGTTACGGTTTTACTGTGCCTCAAAAAGTTTACTCTTGGTCTCTTTTGCATGTTACTTACATTTGGGACCATACGTAACTCATTTTTGTTACAGCCAAGCTAAACCTGTGCCAGTACATTCAGTAACAAATGAAGTCCTTCCTTCCTGAATTGATGGGCTGAAAAAGGACTATGGCAGTTTGCTTAAGTAGGGTGGGGGTGGTACCAATATATAGTTGAATTCTGCTGGAGGTCAATAGGATAGAAAATGTAAAAAAATCTCCCTGGATGATTGTGTAAGGATCACCTCTGATTTAGTCATATTTCCATGAAGCCTTGCTCCAGTGGAGTAATGCTCCAGGACTTCTTCAGGCATTGAACATAGATTTGTGTTTTACTGAGATAAAGCGGGATGTCATCTGTGAAAAGAGCAATTTATGTCCTTTGTCATGGATTGTGACGCTTCGAGTCTCTGGAGACTTTCTGATAGCT
>NW_008236769.1:5211340-5270204 GCF_000691975.1 Corvus brachyrhynchos
TCTCTGGAGACTTTCTGATAGCTATTGCTAGCTGTTCAGTGGACAGAGCAATCAGAGGAGGTGACAAAGGACACACTTGCCTTCTGTCTCTCTAAGGAAAAAGTCATTCAAATAAAGGAGTCTCCGAGAGTCATTCAAACAAATGAATGCACACCCTCTGGCTTTCTGCGGGCTTAATGAACCCTATTCACCAGAAGCACAGCCTTGTTGACAAGCCTCTGTCTTTGGAGGCAGAAGGAGAATGCCAAAGGAAAGTCGGTCAGATTTGTTTTCTCTGAAGGGTGGAAAGACAATTTTCTGCCCTTGCCTAGGACTGTGGGAGCTGCATAGTCCTGGGCGTGCAGCGACCTACTTGCTCTGCTGGCTCAGGCTTTGCTTTTCTTCCCAGGATTTTGCTCTGATTTCAAACAAACATTTGTTCCTCTGCTACGAAATGGATTTCACACAGTCCAGAGGCAATCATGATTTTAGGAGAGCCTATTTGCTTCTTCCTCTGCCTTGTATTTTATATGAGGGCAGCAATTTTGTGCATGAAATAATTTCAAGAGCTGGCAAGTTCCAGAAATGTCTAAATTGCTATGTGCATGTGAAGCCATATCACACAACTGTGTTTTGTTTTGCTTGTTTGGTTGGTTGGGGTTTTAAAGTTTACATTCTCCTCCCTAGGATAAAAGACAGGCAAGCAAAGCGGCTACTCAGCTTCAGGCACCAAGCTGCCCACAGTGCCTTTGATATACAGCCCCCTTGCCCATATGTGGAGTCATGTGCTCACATAACTCTTCCTAACTGTGGGAAATGAAAAGGAAAATGTTAAATTTGGTAATATTTATCACAATCATTTTTCAAGAGCAAGAGAGAAACTGCTGGTCTATTGAGAAATGGGGCCTTTTAATAGTCATCTAGGATTACCCATTTATGTGAATAATAAAAATCTCTTACGCAGATAGAGAAAGTAGGGTAAAACTTTATAATGGGATATATATTCTCTAGCACAGACAATGACCGAAGGCCTTGGAGTTTGAAGAAATGTCAATTCATCAAGGTTTTGTCTTTTTTTTTTTTTTAAGCTCTCCATATTGGAGATTTCATGGACATAATTGAGTTTTCTACTATTGGACCAAGAGTCTTATATATGCATGACTTAAAAGAAAGAGATTATTAAATATCTCACCATTTAATATCTAGATAATTTCATCCAATAAAATCCTGTGCAGCAAGTAATTTAAATTGGTACTCTATTTATGGCAGACAAAACTGCTCACTACCATCTGCTTCGTGGTTTTAATAGATGAAGTGTTAACTGCGTGTTGCATAAAATTCATTGCGACTAGGTTAATTAAATGGCTGTGCTTCACTTCCTGCACTCTGGTAATAAGATGACAACCTCATCTGAATTTATTAACCCTTGCCACTTCCAGTACTGTTATCACCCATTCAACCACCTTTGGTCAACAAAAACGAAATAAATCACAATAACAGGAGACATAACCATATTGGCTAACAAAATAGATATTGATTAGCATCTTCTAAAGCAAATATGTCAATCTAGTCTGATTTTATTTTTGCAAAGGTCATTGAAATCTGCTGGAGTGTTAGTAATGTGAGTAAACGATGATGCAGTAGGTTATTGGAAAACACCGCAAATCTAATGTTTGGTGCTAAACAGCCTAAATGACAGCTTCACTATGGAAAGCTGGGGAACCTTTAAAGTCTTCAGCTTTCTATTTGAGCAAGCAGACATCAAATAGCCTTCTGCAGCATAGGCCCTTACAGAGAGCTCAAGGCCAGACCTCTGAGCATCTCTCTAGTCAGAGTCACTTCTGTCCCATCCAAAGAGGGGGCATGAGGTAAAACTGCTTCATCTTACATCCATGCCCTGGCCAACTCAGCACTGGGTCAAGCATTCATGACAGTTCTTAGTATGGCCAATAGAAACTGTCTGCAGGTGGGACTGGATTGGTGCATGGTAAGGAAGGACCTGACAGAGGCATCTCCAGGTGCCAGTTCCTGGAGCCAGCCTCTTCTCCATCACTTACACTCTTCAGATATTTAGAAAAGTTAATTTTAGGCAAGTACACAAAGCAGTCTTGTTGGCCCTACTGAGATTTACCAGGGGAGATCAACAGCACGTGTCAAAGCCATAGTCATTCCTGCCCTTTGGATACAGGCATTGAAGACTTTTTGGAGGGCTTGCAGCCATTCCCACTGATCCCAACGTTGTACATGGCTGTAGGTTTCCCTCTCTTGTCACCAGCCTTGTCACCGGGCTACTTCTTCTGGAAACAGCTCCTGTGTCATGTTCAGCCCCCTTGGTCTAAGCAGGCTCCAGACACTGTCTTTGAGGGTGTTTTTATGCGGCCTAGTGAGGAGAGCCATGTGACTCCTCCTTCTATGCGTCAAAGTGGTGGGATGAGATCCAGCTCTGGTTCACAAGTTCAGCTGCACCAAACTAGTTCAACCTGTCTTGTGTGTTATCGTGCCAGCATTGGGCTTTGCCTTCCAGGGACGTAGATAAGATTTGTTTTTTAAACACAACAGGGAAGTTTTCATTTATGCTGAGGGTTGTAGTTAGAAATTAGTTCCTAGGATAAATCAGAATTCGTAACTGTATACACACCAGAACAAAATATCTTTCTCCCCTTGTAGTCAAGAGGCTGCCAAACTTTCCCCCTTCTGTCCCCACACCCAGCTCCCAAACCTCGTCCCTGCCCCAGCCATGAAGCAAAATAGCAGAATCAAAGCAACTTGTCTCAATCAAAGCAATACAGTCTCACCGGTGCTGGGGACCAGGAGACCATCAGATGAAGTGATTTATTTCCCAGATGCTGGAAGTGTGAGCCTGATGTCAGCAGGCAGTGCGACCAGATTTACCAAAAAGTCCCTGGCCCTGCCCGGATTGGGGTGCATTCAGTTCCCAGAGCAGGCTGGAACAGGAGCTGTGGCAAAGCTCCGGTAAGCAGAGGGCAGGATGGATGGCATACCTGGAATTTAATGAAACTGTTACTGCAGCTATGAGCTACCTGTGGCTAGGGATGGAGATGACATAGTTAACCACTGGACGCTATCTCTGAATTTTCAGATGTCCAAACACTTTTTTTCCTGATTATTGTTAGCATTGAATAAGTTATTAAAAAATAGTGAATGAAATCCTATTTTTCAATCATTTCCTTTCAATATTCATTTAGACTCCAATTTTTACCACATTACCTTTATAGATCTGAAGTTCCCTGACTGTATTTATTGTAATACATGTTGTTTGATTTTGAATTCTGCTCGAAGAAACTCTTATCTTGTACAAGGAAGTAACATTTCAGGCAACTACTAGTCATGTGCATTAAAGAACTCAGTATAAAACTGCTGTCCTTCCCAGAAGCACTTTTCTCTCATGGGTGTCCCTACAGGATCACTGTACACAGCATTTGAAATTTTGGCCAAACGACCATGTTCTCATGCAAAATGGGTAACTTAGACAGAGGGTGTCATGCCAACCCAAATTTAACCTTAAAGGTTGAAATTCAGTTCTCGGGGAAAGGCCCACGCGTGATCTGAAGCTGCTGCCAGTCCTATTCCAAAAGCATATGTAGGAAATGTCCTCTATAAGGTTTGTGGGATTCTCCTGCATGAGAGGTGGACAGTGTTCGCTGTAACTGTTTTCTCACACAATTGTGAAACACAGACAATAAAGTCATGTTTGACTTGTCTGTGGGTGCACTTTCTGATTATGGCAGATATTGTACACCTTCCCCAGTTAAACATTAAAATATCTGCACATTTTCAAAGTATTGAAATACTTTCCATCCCAGAGGCAACCAATTCAGTGGGCAACAGCCTCACATCTTCAGTGGGGTGTGGACAAAGGGCTCTTTTGACAGTTTTGCACACCACAACAGTGAAATTATAATACCTCCTTATGTTGGTTTTTTTTCCTCCTCCCACAAGACACAATATTCTAGATGACCTGTGTTTTGCACCTCCCAACACTGCTGTCAAGTTCAGTACAGCAGGATGAAAGTCTTCAGTGGAAAGAAAGAAGGAAATAAGATGCTCTATCTGAGCTAGCTAGCTAGATAGTTCCTGCTTTAGAAACTACAGATACAGGATTTAAACAGATCCAGGAGCACATGCATATCCTAGTAATGTCTTGAATATATCATTTCATGTCCTGGAGATAACAGGGCCTTTACCAAACTTTCCCCTTTGTGGCTTCATGTCCACAGGAGGGCACCCATCGCAGGGAGATGGGATCATGGCCAGGCCCTCTGGTCGCTTAAGTGGAGAGCAGCTTCTCCCTTTGCTGTGCTGCACATCTGACACAGAGACAACAAATTTAGTGAACCAAGCAGTCTTAATTCTGACAGAAAGGAGTAAACTACGGATCTTCTACCTCTGGAGCACAAGCAGTGGGTGATCAGTGAATTCATCAAAATGTCAGTACACTGGTTCAAGTCCCTGCTCTGCATCAGGCTTCTGCATAGCAGAAGATATACTTAAGATAAAATTCCCATTAAGTCTTCATCTGTCCACAAGCTCTGGGTAAATTGCAACACCAGGGTGTAATGAACCTGAGGGTAAAGCAGATGGAAAGAAAATGAAACTGAGAGACATCTGAACCTGTTAAAATGAGAGATGTGGAGAGAACATCCCACCAGTCCCCTCTTCCCTGCATTACCCAGCCAGCCTGCCCCAGTGCCTGCCTTCTGGAGCAGTGCAGCAATACTCCGCTGTACAAAGCCCTTTAGGTATGGAGGGTAAAATCTCAGGCAATGTTCACCAGAGCTCCTGGTGAAAAATCAGTGTGATTACTGTGAGAGATCAGTGAGCTACTGCAGACGCCGTTTGTGGCCAGAACATTGACCTAGACCTCTGCTCTATGATACTTTCTATTTAAAAAAAATAGAACAGCTTTACACACCACCCTCCCGTTGCCCACTGTGCTGGCAGGTGGATCACTTCTGCTTGTTTTTCAGGTCAGCTGGTGGCTCTCATAGCTACAACAATCTCTGCCCAGTTCTGCTGTGCTACCTCAGAATCCCTTCTTGCCAGTGCTGGGGCGGCAGCTCCCTGTTGTCGGCAGCCTTCTCTCCCACCAGCACGCTCGGTGGTTTGAAGGACAACCTGATCTTCTGTTTATACTTAACACAAGATGGAGAAGTGTTTAGTACCTGTGTGAAGTAAAAAACAACATAGCCTTAACTCTGGAATGGAACAGCTTCTTCAGAAGGCAAACGACATAATAGCCCTTCACGTGGCAAATAGGTAATTTGGCAGCTGAGGCTCTCTGCCAACAATTAAGCGCCGATGAAAGTGATGGCATATAAAACCCTACCACTAACAACAAAAGTAAAACAAGCCAGTGCAATTACTGTCACTGCTGTGGGAAACAAATCTTTAACTCTTCCAACATCACCAAAAATAGAAAGCTAGGGAACTGCCATTCACACCTACCACATGTGGCACTGCTCTCCATCTCCTCTTACAGCTGAGAAGCTGTGATGGATTTAGAGCTCCCCAGGGATAATTTAGGAACACTGCACAGAAGCATGGTTAATATGATGTTCAATGTGTCAATACACTGGATTTAATAGCAGATTTTCTGGATTAAAAAACAACAAACAAAAGGTACTACGTGGTAATTTGGAAAACAGTGATGTAGTAGACAAGTACAAAGGGGTGATGGCTTTAAACTGAAAGAGGACAGCTAGACAGCTTTAGATGAAATATTAGAATGAAATTCTTTACTGTGAGGGTGGTCAGACAATGGAAGTCTGGGGCAGACTGGATGGGGCTTTGAGCAACCTGGTGTAGTGGAACGTGACCCTGCCCATGGCAAGGGGGTGGAACTGGATGGCATTTAACATTCCAACCCAAACCATTCTATGATGATCCTGTGATTCTAAGACAATCAGCCAGCACTGCCACGGTCCCTGTCCCCTACAGGAGCAGCTTGCTGTCCTACACAGTGGGTGGGATACCCACGGCGAGAGCAGTGCACGCTCAGTGCGAGCTCAAGCTCCCTTGTGCTGCATCTCCTCAGGCAGCTGCCGAGTGCAGACAGGCCTTCAGCAACATCTGGGCACCAGAGTTCTGTCACCAGCCTGAAACACAGCTCAGGGCAAACCTGTGCCTGCCAAACCACCTCCAGGCAAAGACACAACCGCGAGGTGGGAGAACCTGCTCCTGCAAAGGCCTGTCAAGGCTGAGCAAGGCACTCTGCTCTGTCGGAGTCATTGATCTGTGAGTGCCTCATGTCCCCAGTGCTGCCTTTTCCCAAAGGCAGTTGCTCTTCCATGAGGCTCTAAAGCTGCACTGATCCATGCAGGTGTTACAGACTTCCAGTCAAGGGCCAGCAGCATTCTCGGTTGGCTCTCACGGCTGGAAAGGTGTATGGGCAGGCCTTGAAGGGAGAAGGATGCTACAAATGAAACTCCCTAAAATTCTATTGGAGCAAGGAAATAAAGCAACAGGAAGGGAAGCAGAAGGAAAAGAGAAATCTGAGTGAAAGCAGGTATTTCCATGGCACAGGCAAGAAACAACCCACAGTGACAACAATGAAACTTTGACTGTTCAATCAAAGCAGCAGAGAAAAAGGTCTGTATTTCCCATAATGAATGCAAGGACCTGGAAAGTTGTATTTTCAGTTAAAAGAACCAATGGTGGAAGATTATGTATAAAGATTTCAGTTCACCTGCACTGATCATGACCTAGCTATGCTTGCTGTTCTTGATCCAGATCTTGGCCTTGTTTCCTCAGCCAACTCGAGCCTCTTTGCACGAGGAAGGATGGCAAATTTTTTTGTTAAAAAAAAAAAGCACTAAGACAGTCCTTCAGTGAATCACACGGGAGAATTCCCTGCACGGAAAGGAATTTTCTAGTGTACCAAATCTGGTAGATACAGATTTGTGTTGACCCAAATCTGCAGAAATAGGGATGGAAAGGATATAGTGGGGGCACCCAAGGGCAGGAGCATGGGGGATGTCAAGCAGAGTAAATAACTGGAATATCTAAAAGTGAGTATAATTCTCAATGAAACCCAAGAGAGAGTCCTGCTTAAAAAAGCTGTAAGATGCACTGTGTTTGCAGGGTTTAGAAGTTCTTTCAGTCATCTGGGAGAGGTACAATAAGTAACAGGACTTTAATCTGCAGCGAAGTCAGCCTTCATGTTTTTCCTCATGAGATTGAGTAATTGCTTTTCCATTTTAATAATTAACTGCATTTTGTTAAAGAGTTGCACAAGACACAAAACTACAAAAGAAATGTGCCAATAACTTAATAGTTTATTAGTCAGTCAACAATATTACAAATATTTAAAAATTACTTAATATAAATAGTTGGCAGCAAACTATTCCATTACAGAGTTAAATTACCAGTACAACAGACAGACTGGAGATTTAGACACCTGGAAGATAACAGTAAAACAAACTAAAATATTTAACAAAAAAATTTTAAGCTGAAGGCGATTACCTAGTGTCCATAAAAGCATGGGTTCTCTTTTTATTTAGAAAAAAATAAAAAACTGCTTTAACACCCCATTAGGAATACAAAATAAAATCAACTGAAAATATTAATTTGCATATCAAAGAACCATTTATAATTACAATCCAAACACTCCATAAACCACTTGTGCGATTCTATACAGAAACTCGGAATTAGAAACTAGTTGCTTTAATATTACAAAGATTTCAGCTCCAAAAATAATTCAACATAAAATAAACTTTAGCAATTAGCGTCATAAAATTATATATTTCCACATAAAAATACAAAATAATATTAATGACAAGAATATGAAAAATTATTCCAAGTATTTTACTACTATTAAAATAAAATAAAAACCAAAAAAACAAAATAGAAATATGCATGAAAAAAGTCTCTCCTTTTGTTAGCAAAACACTATCCAAAATAACTACAATCATTTACATCAGTACAAAGATTTCTGGATTTAAAAAATAGTTGCAATGACAAAAGGGGTATCTTTTCTGACAGTAAAAAATGACACTGTGGATAAAATCTGCAAAATATGCAATGAAAAAAATAAATTTGCATTAAAAAGGTTTACACTGTTATTTTTTTATACAAACATTAGAAACAGTATTGCACATCACAACACAGAATCGAGGTTAGTCAGCCTTCCAAAATGTGTTATATTCAAGTTTTGTAGCATCTTTGAGGAGAGGCTTTGTGCAGCCAGATGCAACAGGGATAAAATATCAAGTGTTTTCCATACACAAATATATAAATGCTAAATGTTTCCTTCTTAACAAAAAGTGTGGATTTTTAAAGTTTTTTTTTTTTTCCTCCACGGTCATACTCATGGGCAGCAATATGCACATTTGGGGAACAAAAGTGAAGAAGCTTTAAAAATACAAAAATACAATCAAACTAACTAGCAATCTTCTACAAAAATAGTAAAATAAATATGATCTGTAAAAAAAAATAATCAAATACAGTGTTCAACAGTTAGAAAATAAGAACTTAGTAGATTAAAAAAAAGGAAAAGAAAAAGAAAAGAAAAGAAGGAGGTGGTGCAGGGTATGATAACCATAAGTTGAATTGCTCCAGAAATGAAGTGACAAGTAAAATCAGACATTTCATTTATTTTTACCCATGCCAAAGAAGGGCATCCCTGTTTCTTTCCCCTGTGACTTACTTATGTAGTTCCACTTAAACAGGGAAAGCAATTTTCAACATCTCCAATTATGTCAATTTTTTACTATTTTCATACTAGTGTTCAGTATTTAATATATTTAAAGGCTCTTCAACTTTAAACATTAAGCAGAAAATATGAAAATAAAGTTTAAAAAAATCTGCAGAATTAAATTATATCTAAATAATTAACATTGCAAAACTACTGATTTCTTTTCTAAATTCCAAAAATTGAGGTATAGCAAAGGAGATGTCATCAGTCAAAAAAAGTGTGCCTTAAAATAGCTGACTGTTGGAAAAATCTCTCACAGAGATATAAAAATAGTGCATAACAAATGTCAAAATGGATCAAGGTTTGGCAGGGTTAAGGTTAAAAAAGAATACTCCAAAAAATCTGGAGGATCATGGTTAGGTAACAAATAGGGAACATTGACAAATAAATTAGTAAAAAGCTCTTCTTAAAACAGCATCAACTTTAAACATTAAAAACTTGAACCACAGCCACAATAAAACAGCAGTTAGACATGAACCACATATTGTACAGTACAAAAAAGCACACTGTAGACAACCAACATAAGATCAACACTTTGCTTACATGAAGGATTGTCCCAAGGGATTGCAAAGAACAACACCCTTGTAATTTCAACTCTAGCATCAGGCTCTTAATTCTGCATTACAGCATTTACTGCTGAGTGTTTGCTTAGGCTGCAGAATAACTGTTTGTTCCATTAAAAAGTAGGGGCTAGTTGCATTAAAAATGCTCTGAGATAGACAAAAACACTGCTAAGATTTTCTTTTAGTGTTCAGTTAAATATTGCCTCTGTCCTAACTACATTTGTTTTTCAAAATCTGCAAGCAGTGTCGTTAGTAGAACTCCTTCATTAAAATAAAAAGACTATCCTTGACTGCCAAGTAGCTACTTCTCATGCAACAGTGACCCCGGTTTGACAGAAGACCACAACGCACACAGGTCAAACATGTAAGCAAGGCTTTTTTAAGCCAAATTTCACTGTTGTCTTAAAGGTAAAATTTAGTTTGTTATGCAACTAGCCGTCTGTATATTACACCTTCTCCATTTTGACTTTACTTAGGATTTAATTTCTAAAGCATTACGCATTCTCATATATGTCTATTTTTGTATGCATTTGTCATGGGTTTCACATTTGGTGACTGGTTAGCAGTGTGCTGGCCATCTTTGGTTTGTAGAGGAAATCTTAACCATGAACAATCAAGGGGGCTTAAAAGAACTTTTTAAATGCTAGCTTTTTACTCAAACTTGTATCTATACTACATCACGCCACATTAAGTAGAAGCACACATCACAAAATTGCACAGGGATTACAATATTACATCCAGTCTGCATAAAATTGAATTCCACTACTGACCAGGTCACAAAATGGCTGCACTTTCTAGTCTAAAACTAATTTGCATATTGTACACATGTAGGACAGTTTTTTACTTCAGTCACAATAATGCATGCAAGTTTGTTTTTTGTAAGAAATTTTGTAAATTTGCTCATGCTACCTAGTTTCAAGAGAGCCTTTTTTGAACATTTGCAATAACTCACCTCTTGTTAATTAATAGTTCTAGTGCATGCATATGGTGTATACAGGTAAGTAAACATGCAATTTTTTCACATTCTAAAACTATGGCAGTTTAGGCCATATTGTGCTGCCTGCATTTAATCTGTAATGCAGTGTGTCTTAAACGTTTCAATCCCGTATTAATAGGTGGCATTACACATAACACCTATATAGCAGCAAAGCTAATACAGCTTGTGATTAAAAATGTTTAAAAATAGCTAATAAATCAGATTATCTTGAGGTATTATTTCTTGCAAGTCAAAATGGAGAGCAAAAAATCAACCCTAATTTTTAGTTTATGTATACACTGAAAATAGCAACAACAATAAAAATAAGCTTTTTGTAGCAGACATATTCCATCTTCACTATTTTGCTACCTTTGGTAAATTACTGGGGCAGATCTTGAAGTTAAAAACCCATGTTTAGAAATAAGTGCACGCTTCACCCACTAAATATAGCAGCAGACTGTGTGCCCCTACGCAAAAACATTCTCATATCTAGTTTTAACTTTACATATAAAAATAACTTGGAGAAAATACAAAAAAACATTTTATTTTAACATGAAAATATCACAAAAATTAGTAAGCCTGAGATGTAGGGTTTTGGTGAAAAACAAGAGGCTTGTAGTGTTTTGGCTGCTGATAAAGATGCATGTATTGATAGCTGGGGTGAAAAGCAGAAGAATGCACTTATTTCTTCTGCATGTCAGTATCTTCAAACACAGTAAGCCACATGCACCCTTCTCTCCTTATGCAGATGCTGGTTCACCATGTTTAATTCCAGCGGAAGTGGATCTGACGTGGGCGGTCAGCCCCCTCCTTTACCAATGGCTTATGGAATTCACGTCCTGCACGAGAGTGGATATTTGCCCAACAAAACTCACAGTAATACTGCAGGCAAGTGACATTGGCACAAAAGAAAGGAGCAAACTTCCCACCGCACCGCGCACCCTGGCACTCGTCACACATCTGGTCATCCAACACGTATGGCTTTACCTCCACCTGTTGGAGTGAAACAGGAACAATTCAGTTAATAACTGTTTCCACTTGAAGTTGTATGAAGGCATTCCTTTTTCTCTGGTTTAAAAAAGAACCCCCAAAGAAACCCTGAAGTCTGAAATCAATCCTATTAATGCCTTTATATATAACTGATCGGTTATTACTTACTATCATTTATCATCTACAGACCCTACACACTGCAGAACACTTCAAGGCCAATCTTTAGAAGTACATCCACTGTGCATGTAATAAACATCTACATCAGAAACTTACCCTAATTTATTCTGGAAGAGCTATTATGGACGTATGTGTAGAAGAAAACCAAACCACCCAAAGGTCTCCCAAGTGGATGTGAATATGAAAACTCTATATGGTTTAGCAAAAAAATAACTGAACATATGAGACTAACTCTTTAATGTAGAATTTTTTTTTGAAATACAAGTATCTCTGTATGTACTACATTGTGTGCAAATTAAAAGTACTTTTTGCAAGCTGTAATGCAGATCTTTTAGCAGTGCTGTTCACCATAAATTCACTCCCTATTTTTAAAATATGGTCAAATTTGGCCCTACCAATTTCGGTAATCTAGTACTTTCTGTGGCTTAGAGCTGTACAGGAAATATGTATCCAATACAATTCTGAAAGTATTTTTTAAAGGCCATTATGCATGTCTACAGACAGCTACAAACACCTGTCTTACACAGCTTCTCTCTCCCAAATTCATCTCAGTGCCAGAATGGAAAAGTGGCTGGAGTCCAGTGGTAAATATGCATTATGTCTTTGCATAACTGAACTGCTACAGACTGCGATCAGACAGGAAGAAGTACTTCATAATAAAACACAAAATGAGTTGACTCAATCATTAAGGAATGTATTGTTGTATTCCACATTTTCCTCACTGCTGCATGAGATTTTCTTCCTTAGATACCAATACTGCAGAAGATCACCACATGCAGACATTGACTGTATGTTCTATATTCAGACAGAATATGCCTGAAATACTAAGAACTTTAAAATTATACTGTTTTCAGTGTATCTCCAGAGGAAAAAATTTGCACATACAGCTCCCCACCCTGAAGTTTTACAGCCAAATAGGCTTCATGTTTTTAGCTTCAGAAGTAGAGGCCATCCAAGAAATGTCAGAGCATGCTTCTTCCAGTAATCTATATTCAGTACAAGCTCGACTTCTTATTTCACTACAATGACCTGCCTTATCATCAATTACACTCAAACTTTCCAATATACAGGTACCTGATGAAGTAACTGTGTTAGTGGCTCAGAATTACTGAAAGCATGAAGCAGCATATATTTCAAGCTTCACTGCACTAATGCACAAAGATCAGTGCGAAGATGATTTCAAAGATATTAGAGAAACACTTTGCGGAATGGAAGTATTACATGAGGTGGATGCAGACTGCTAGCATATGAAAGTTAACAATATTTTAAGGAATTGTTTGGAGTTGGAAGCTCAAAGAAATGCTTGGAGATGAGCTTTCATATATGATAAAACAGGATGAGGAGTACTTTGCTGAAGAAAAACGTCTGTTAGAAAACTAAATATATCTACACATCAAAAGAAGCGAAGAGAAGCTACAGAGAGAACTTAGTTGAAAAAGAAGTTAGGATCACAGACAACGTTTGTCAAGTGACTGTGACACTAAGATTTCCAATTAAGGTAGAAAAAGGTATGTGCAAAAAAATGCTGTAAATACTTTGAAACGGAAGTTCCGAAGGATAAACAGGTGAACTGCAAAATTTAGCAATTGAAAAATACTTTTACACAGACAAAACTGGTTATGAAAAGAATGTGAAAGGACAGCAGACCTACAGAAACTGAATATAACTGGTACGGAAAGGCAATGCTGAGGTAAAGAGCAGAACAGGCTCTGCCTCTAGGACTTCTGTGAAATACATACTTTATTACCTTCCTGGCCAACATACACAAACACCTCAGGTGAAGGCAGTATCCAAAGTAGGAATATCTTCCTCATTTACAAAACCAGCGGTTTACAGATTTATACAAACTGCTTGCTCATCTATAAATCTGCAATAGTAATGATTTCAGAATATTTTTAGAGCCTGAAAAGGCATTAGTGTAAAAACTCCATGGAGGTAAAAAACTATTTCTGAAAATAGCCTTTTTCATACTTCCAGCTAAGATTCAAGATATTCCCTAAAATAATGCTCTTCTCTATGCCTCCTCACTAATGCAAATAACTGGGTGGTAATAAATATATGTAATTATAGAAATAAGGATTGACCTTATGGTTTAATTAAAGAAGATGATTTAAAAAATATAGATTAACCCCCCTCTCAGATAAACAAAGAAGTTAATAAACTCTCCCCACCATGGGACTTAGAGACAAGTTTATTAAAATAGTTATGATTTGGCACTGCTGTATTTAGCCAGTGAAACACCCCAGGAGTAGCACAAATTTTTTAAAATGAGAAAAATTGAGGATGCTAATAAAAATTTGGAAATTCCAAATTTAAAAGAACACTTGAGTAAAAAAATTAATTTTTCAAGTGTTAAAAAAGCAACACTAAAGAAAGAACATAAATTGTATCAAAAAAAGAAACTTTAAGAATTCAGATATTTAAAGAGAAAGCCTAGATCATCCTTCCTTTCGCCCTCAACCTCTCCAACACATGAACAGCTACCTCCAGATATTAACTATGCTTGGTGGGGGTTTTTTTGGATTGTTTTGGTACTTGTTTGTTTGTTGGTTTTTTTTTTTTTGGTAATTTGGTGATTGAAGAAACCATTGAGTACTGTGTTTATAAATTAAGTCTCAATGGATGTAAGTCAAATACTGTGCTTCTCAGATACAGTATCTGTGGTAGATTTTTATCCTGGTTTTTCTTTCCCCCCATCCAAGCTCCAAGAGACCTGCAGTCCATCTTGCCTTAAGAACTGCAGTGTTACATCACCCATTCACAACCTACATCCTTTTCTCTGCAAACAGCAAGCACTGCCATTTCAGATGCCTGCTCGGCATCCCAAGAGCCCTTAAGATCTCTCTGGTGACCTATCATAAAAACCCACAAAATAGCAGAACAAGGTATGTGGAAGTGCAGCCTTCAATGGCAGGATCGTGCCTTCCTTCTCTTACAAGATGGAACTGCCAGTCTGCCATGTACCTCTCTACTGCAAAGGACACACTCCCACGGGAGGAGGAAGACAAAGATAAAAGTTCTCCATGGTCTACAAGGTACAAATCCATGTCTCCCACTTTTAAGGGAGATGTAATTTGGATGGGACCCATGTCTCAATTTTCAAGTCAGGTGACTTCACAGACAAATGCCCTTTACACAGTTCCTGAAACACACTAAATAATACTCAATTCTGAAACTAAATGACCGATTTAGCAATCCTCGAGAAGAAATTCTGGATTCTGGTGCCTCCTTGATTTTGTCCAAATACTCAAATGCAAGATGATTAACAGTTTTATTTCTCCTCACCCAATCACAGTGTCAAGGCCATACTTTCTGTTATGCAACTATTCAAAAAGCAGAGTTATAAGTTAATGATAGCTGCAAGTCACAAGGAGAGCAATCCCATGACCAAAACATAGCCATCACATCTTAATTTGAAGCCTAGATGACTACCCACATCCACACCCACTCATCCTCTGGGAAGGACCATATTTGGGGATTTCAGCTCATAAGGCAAGCAGTATTTGAGACACATACGTGAAGCTGCATTACTCTGCTGATTTGAAAGGAGAGAAGCACATGCTGCCTCCCTAGAGCAGACTTCTGTTAACTGTACTACTTTTTTCCATGTCTTTGATGTGTAGAGGAGACTAGACCTTGAACTACTTTACTTACTCGACCCTTCTTCCCATAAGACTTTAGTTTTGTTTTTATTAAGAACACCTATTAATGCCAGACTATCTCTGCAGCTCTTGACATCAAAACTAGGGACCCTTAAAACTGACATAATTTAGATGCCAGTTTTCTTTTCTAATTAGGAGTTATGAAGTTCACTAGTCTTCTTAATATAAGTTAGTTTTACTGTTGCTAGGAATAAGCATCTGTAGCAAACAGAAATATGTATTGGTAAGTACTAAGAAGACTTTCAAACAGAAAAAATAAAAAATTTTGTATTTTAGGTGTTGACCCTGACCAACTTTCTGACCACTGACAATTATGGCTGAAATTAAGGGCAGCTGTAAGTATCAAGCTAATATGAAGCCAATGAATGCTAGAGCTCTTTATGAATGACAGAGGAATTCTCACAGTATTTGGTTTCATTAGAAGATGGGAAAGAGATTTTCAAGCCCCTTGCCCATACACAATGAAACCAGGAACTCCAGATTTGGAAAAACATATGGTCCAACATACGTCAAAGGAACAAACTGCTGCTCTGTGGAAACATGTTGTTCGTTTGGGGTCATTCACAGTATTTCCTGAAAGTAGTGGAATTACATGAATACTAAAAAAAATGTAGAAGCTGTCTTGAAAGCCAATCACATGCAATGCTATCACACTCTGAGAAGTTTCTTTATAGGGCATAACTCTCTTTTTTTAATTTCCGTGTAACTTACTCGTTTATCAATATCGCCATGCTGAAGTTGAACAAACCGAGCACTGATGGCAGCAATGTAACTCTGCTGATTGGAAAAAGCAACACGTCCAGCACCTTTTGGGTATTTCAGCTCAGGGTCAGTGTCAATTCCTGCGTAACAAACTCCACCATAGAGACGGTCCATGATCATAGCCAATTCCACTATTAAGAAACAAAAGAGTGTTTATTTAAACTGTTCTTACAGTGCAAACTTAGTATGGTCATGTCTAAAAATACTAGAAAAGGTAATTTTAATTATTAATTTTGCAACAGCCAATGGAACAGCCAATGGAACAGTAATAACAAAATTCAAAAAAAATATTGAAGAAGCAAGTAAGCTATTAATTACTCAGCAGACAGATCTCTCACACTGTGAGTACAACACCCAAGGAACAACGGAACTGGAAGTTCTTCATAGCCTGGAACTGGAATTCAGGGCAGTTTTCTTCAGGGGATTACAGCAAAAGTTTTTGGGCAGGCATTGGAATGTAAGCTATATAAAATAGATCCACATGCCACAGATTCCTTGGTACAAGTGTTCTCTGGCTGTCCTAATGCTCTACACCCTACTTGAATTTAAAGGTGTAGTTAGCATCTTTTCATCAGCCACACAGAGCTTGATTAACTCTACAGTGCTATACTTACCATACTGAAGTCCAGAGAAACAAAAATTCGTTTTACAGATCAAATACCTTGGCAAACCTCTGATTGCCAGATTATACTGAATTCAGTTGCAATTCATTGGAGTGGAAAACACTGTTTTTTTCAGAATTAATATCCTCTGTATTAGGATATAGAGATGTCAGCAGTCCTTGATGTTCAATAGCTGTTTGAAGAGACTCCTTAAGTTTTACTGCTTTTGTGAAGTCATTATTCTTATTTCACAATGCCATAAAAGTTTCATTTTCACATATACAGGGCATTTGCAAGCTGAGCATAAGAATGTATCCATTAAATTATCACAGACATTCAGCACAGTAATATGGAGCACTGGACTGAATTTAAAGAAAAATTAATCTGCAGTTGGAACATACTGTGTTTATGCTCATTTACAGAGCTTGTATTACAGTCAAAAGGAGAGTCTTAGAAGTAAAATAACAAAAAAGCCTGCGCATTGCAGGTCCAAGATAGAAAAATTTAAGATCCTTTGTATCCTGAATTTGTACTATTGGTTCTTGGTTTTCTTACATCTTTCATCTAAAAGCTCATCTTTCTCTAAGAATAAAATGCATTACAAACTATGAAAGACTAATGAAGTCCGGAAGCCACTCTAATAAAAAAGCAGATTTGAACCACTGTATGGTATGCTTCTACTTCCAACTTTCACTGCAACCTACTTACTAGAAAGCCACCTAAAACATCGTAAAAGGCTACTGCAGCCAATCTGGAAATGCAGCTGGTCCAGGTTGTAGATCAACCATTCCGCATCTATAGAAACATTTATATTTTCCTTCATGCCTCTGGCAAGAATCTAGAAAGAGTCCTGCAATCTCCTAAAATGTTGTGCCATAAAGACTGTGCTAGCTCTCTGAATTTCTTCCTTTTTCTTGTATGCCTTCTTGTTCAAGTACTCCATCACCTGTGTTTGTGCGTGTAACCTGACAGCTGCAGAAGAGTAGCTAATGCACAGTGACAAGAAGGTACAAATACCACTCCATAGTCACACAGCAGGGCAGAGATGTTTCCATAGCATTATTTTAAAACAAACTCTTTGTTTAATGCCTTTTGTGACATAGCATACACTATGGTTTTGCTAATATGATCAAAATATTTTCCACAGCTGTAGAGAGGTAACAGTTTCCAGTAAATCTCAACAATGAACTGTGATTTACGGCCAAAGCCATATAGTAGAGAAATTTAAGAACACATAATATTGTACTGCGGTTAAAACTACCAAGACTATTCAATTTTTGTATGCATATATCTGTATCTATATCTATCCATACATAACTACAAAAAATTATGCATGGTACAAATTATTTATAGTAATTTCTTACTTTTAAGAATTGCCACAGATTGTACTCACCAGCTCTTAATGGTCTAGGAACTCCTCCAACAAAAATTGTTTTCCGAGGATCAAGTGGCTGTGAACCATCCATCACGAAGTCACTATCACTGAGATTCCAGGGACGGATCTGAACCTATTAAATTGGGAAAGAAAATAGTATCCTACTTTAAGTTTCACTACAGTGTGGAAATACGTTCATCAGCCTATATAAATTTTCAGTCATAACCTCATTACCTTAGCATGTCTAGGTGCTTTGTTTTAATCCTATTAATTCAAAATACAACAATTTTAAAATAATCCAAGTGTTCCAGATGTTGAGTTCTGCCAACAGTAGTTTACTTTTGATTTTTTCCATCTTCGTAATTTCCAATGTTGCTTTAGACAGATGGCAGCTATAGCCTGCAGGCCATCGACTGTGTACTTACTGGCTTGTCCTTGATAGTGGGGCTGGAAACACAGAGATAGAGCTTTCCATCTTCTTCAATGCAGGCATCAATCAGGGCCTGAACAGAACTCTCTTCTTGGAACAGGAGGAATGCGTAACCTGGAAAAAGACCCAAACCAACTGATATATTTTCTCTCATCTTTTATCTGCAAAATCATCTTTTCCAGTCACTTTTCCATACAAAAGTAAAAGAAAGTCAAACCAATTCTTACATATTAGTCATCTTCTTTAACTACGTACTACATTGCCATAATTAACAGAACTTCAGTCTGTAAAATAATTGTCAGAAGAGACTAATAACCAAATAAAGCAAACATACCTACTCTATCATGCACTGGAAGCCTAGTCTGAACATCATTCATTGGCTGCAACGGACATTATACAATGAAAATCCAACTTGGCACAAAGCACTAATCTCTATTCTAGAGATTAGATCAAAGTATTTTATTACGTAAGTGACCCAGCAAACCTTTCAAACACTACAAAAACAGGAATTAAAATGCTTATTTAATGCCACATAAAAACAAAGGTTCAGACAAGCAAAGAACTTGACATATTAATTTCACAGTTGCAGTATGAGATACACTAAATTTGTTACTTTACAAATAACCCAATACCACAATTAGGGTAGCATACTGAAACAAACTTTATGGACCATATTTCTTTCCACATTTCTTTATGAGATTACTACCAAGTTTAGCGTTCTCACACAAAGTTATGTTTTATGACTTTGATGGAGAAGTAAATGCTGAAGCAGCTGCTCTAGAGCAGGCTTGGGAAAAGGCAACATGGGTGCATTACCAAGTCTTTTGGAAATGTTCTGTATTTCTGAGAGAAGCTATGCAACCACCAGTAATTTCTTACTGCAAACAGACACTGTAGGTCACCAATGTAAAGGTGATAGTGTCTATCTTGAAGACTATTAAAGAATCAGTGTATTAACAACATAAGATTTGAGAAACAAATGCACAACTGATTTTAGACGTGTGGGAACAAAAACAGGATTTAAAGAAAAAGCTCTAAGGTCTATACTAGTCTTTCTAATAAGTTGTACCTTATTTCTTATCCCTCATACCACAGTCCCATCACAGCTACATAAAAGGGATACATGACAGGATTTTATGTATTCTATAGTTTTATGTAAATCTTATTTAGTTTCGTAACAAATATCTCATAGGGAATCTTTGGGCTTGAGCTGAAGCATTTCCTTGTAAAGCCCATACTTCACTGCTGAAAAGTATTTTTTTTAATGATGACCTGTTTAACTTAAGAAAATCCATCACAATTTAAATTCAGAATCTGTTTTAATGGGGATATCTTTCACTATATTTCACAGAATTTAAAATGCATGTATTACCCATGCAAAAAAAACCCCTCAGTGAATGAGGCATGTGCCGACTGGCATGGGTCAGATAAGCTCCATGTAACTGTCCTTACTTGGTCAGAAGCCATGCACACACATTCCAGTTTGAATGGAGAGCTCAGTACAAGAATGATGGGAGTACAAGAACTTGATTAATCAAAGGCAGGGTTAATTGCACAAGATACTGTCTAAGGAATGAGACATACAAAGATTCTCCAGATACTGATTTTTCATCAGTTCTTACCCTAATGCAAATCAAAGGTACTGCCATGTAGGTCCAGATACATAAGGATGATAAGTGCCTCCATATAATCTACCACCTCTGTGTCTGCAGCTATTAATATGCTTAACTGCAGTACCTTACAAAAAGATAAAAAGTTCAAATACAAGACCTTGATGATGAATGATAAGGATTACTACATATTTCACAGAATATTTTGAGTTGGATGGGACACACAAAGATCACTGAGTCCATCTCCTAAATGAACGGACCATAGAGGGATTGAATCCACAACTTGGATTGTTATTAGCACCATGCTCAATCCAACTGAGCTAATCTCAGGGTCACTTCCTACAACCACTCCTGATGTGGAAAGGAAAGCAGTAGAAAAACCATAATTAATACTGCCTTCTCAACCTCATCTGAAAAACATGTCTTGGTTTATCCCACTTAATTAAAACCCTCAGAAAGCCTTGTGTCATGAGCTCAGCTGTACTACTCCCCCTCTGAAGACATAAAGTTAGGGTACAGTCTGTACCATCAAACTGGTCTGTCTGTAGTTTTGCTCCACAGCTCTAGACCTTCAATGATTTAGAATGCAATTTATCTTGCTCCCTAAGTCTAGCCTGGAAGAAAATAAAGAGGTTGTTTTTTTTTAAGAAAACCAGGCTGAGAAGATAATTTTCTCAGGTCCCCACATACAGGCTGGATCAATGGGCCAAGGCCAACAAATGAGGTTCAACAAGGCCAAGTGAGGGTCCTGCACTTGGGACGCAACAACCCCAAGCAGCACTACAGGCTGGGAACGGAGTGGCTGGAAAGCTGCCTGGTGGAAAAGGACCTGGGGGTGTTAGTTTGACAGTCAGCTAAACATGAGCCAGTGTGTGGTCAGGTGGCCAAGAAGGCCAGTGGCACCTGGCCTGTATCAGAAATAGTGTGGCCAGCAGGACCAGGCCAGTGACCGTCCCTCTGTACTTGACACTATTGAGGCCACACCTCAAATGTGTTCTGGGCCCACTGCAAGAAGGACACTGAGGTGCTGGAGCGTGTCCAGAGAAGGGCAACAGAGTTGGGGAAGGGTCTGGAGCACAAGTTCTATAAGGAGACACTGGAGGTGCTTAACCCGGAGAAAAGGAGGCTCAGGGAAGACCTTATTGCTCTCTACAACTGTCTGAAAGGAGACTGTAGTGAGGCAGGGGGGTCATCATCTTTTCTCCCAGATAACAAATGATAGCACAAGAGGAAACCCCCTCCAGTTGTGCCAGGGGAAGTTTAGACTGTGTATTATGAACATTTTCTTCACTGGAAGAACGGACAAGCACTGGAACAGGCTGTCCAGGGAAGTGATGGAATCACTATCGCTGGAAGTGTCCAAAATACGTGTAGATGTAGTGTTTAGGAACATGGTTTAGTGGTGGACCTGGCACAGTTACATTAATAGGTGGACTCGATGATCTTAAGAGGTCTTTTCCAACCTTACTGATTCTATAGCCATGTACAAAAAAAGAGAATCCCTCCCAAAGAACCTAGACTTGCGTAGTCAGCACAAAAACTACTTTCCATCACTTGTCCTGGACCAGGGTACATTTCTTGGCACAGATCAACTACACATTAGCCACAGACTTCTCCAAAGAATACCAGTTATGCAGGCAATCAGCCTATATACATTAGATAGAAAGTGCTTTCAAAGGGAAATTAGAGTCTTATCTTTAGCATTTCATTCAGACATCATAAATAGAGCTATTCTTGTTATTACACCTACCACATGCCAACAACTGTATGGCACAAATGTTATTCTTACTCATTTTTGCTTTCTCAATATATGCTTTTATTGGATTTTTTTCTCACCTCAACATCCATAACTCACTAACTACTGTAGATGTAGATGCAAAGCCAGTGCAGTGGTGGAAGCCACATGCATAAATATGATAAAGAAGTGCCTTACTAGTCATTTTGTGAACTGCAATTAGCACGTGTGGTAGAAAGTACACGTCACAGTGAAACGTGGGGGAGGTAGCGCGAAGAGTATGAGGTGTTCTACTGTACTGTGAGACAGCTTAACTCCCTAGTTTGGTTTTTTTGGGTAGCATATTAGTCTCGTAACTTGAACAGCTTCACAGCCAATAGCGATACAAGCCTGTTTACAATGAAAAAGCAAAGCCTTTCTAATAGTTTTCTTTGAATAAAGCTGCTTCATGGCTTTGGATCATGTATACCAACAGCAGCAGGTGATGTTCATACCAAGAAACAAAGGTTCTATGTTTTGTACGTATTTCACAAGGTGAAAAGTAATAGATGGAAGAGTTTTATAAAAATCACTTGTTCATGTGCACCTCTACCAGAATTTATATCTTCTGTGGGAGTCAAGATTTGGTGTTTATCACAACTAAATTCCTCCGCATAACACCAAAACTATTAGCAATAGTCCCACTTTTGAAGGCAATCAGTGTAGGTGACTTTGGTAATATTCATACTCAGAAAATAACATCAAATAATAGACAAGTCTTTCTGGAGGTAACTGGCTTTAGAGCTACAGTTTCTGATTTCTAAAGACACTGTACTGAGTCATGAGCTGCCATTTATCTTAACAAAACAAGACCAAGAAATTATGTATTTTTTTAATGTATTTGGTGAGCACTGGAAACAGAAAGCCCATCAGGTAAGTCTGAAAGGCCTAGCTGTTTGAAGAGTCCTACCAAATTAATTTTTTTGTATTCATTATATAAAGAACAATCCAAAAGCAAAATCCAAAACAAAGCATTCTACACTAGATTCATGCAAACATGATTTTCTGAGCAAGGAAAAAAAAAAATCTTTATTTCACAATAATATTGAAGTTTACCACAAGGAGAAAGGATGCTTCTTGTTATGCATATTCTGTGTAGGAATCAGAGAGCAGCTTTAGGTTCTATCAGCCTCCAGCTAAATCCTGTCACTAACGGCTTAGAGGAGGAGTCAAGAAAATCAGTGCAAGCCAGCACGGCACTGCCCATGTAGTGACATACAGTAACTGCAGTGGTATTTTGTGCTGGGGTTGGTTCCTCTACTGTCCTGACAGACTCTCCACAGAGGACACTTAGTGGCCTCAGTATAGTGCAATTCTTGTCCAGAGAATGCTGCACCTTAACTTAAATCAGAAAGAATCAGTCCAAGCTGCAGGTTAATACAACCAACAGATCTATATAACTCATCTTTCAGTTTTACATTTAGCCATCTTTGATGGAGAATTAACTCCAAAACACACGTGAAGTAAAAAAAATGTGGTGCTGCACTATATTTGTGAAACCATGTATCTAACTTTTCGATATCCTCAGTACGGATAAATGAATCAAGCTCAATGTGCTTATGTTACAGTGACCTGAATTGCTCTCTATACTCTACTGGTTGTACTGGCCAGATTCACATCGATTAAAGGAAGCTTAGACACTAATCACACATGAAGACACCTACAGTCACTTGCCTGAATCCAGAGTTTGATCCTATTCAGTGTGATCAAATTAGCTGGTAACAAGTTCAACAGAACTTGTATGGACCTGGGGGTTTGCTTCTGAAACCAGAAGCAGAACATTTCCAACCTAAGTTTTTCAGCTAGTCAGTTCTGAGTTAGCAACTGGGAACCTTGAAGAAAGAAGCTACTGCACAACTGTTCTGATACAAGGCAGCAGAAACAACCAGTTAGAAAAGGTTGTGGACACTGTCCTGTTTAAATCAGATTATCCTCTGAGACAGACTATAAATAGCCCAGAGGACACAAACAACTGGATGTATTTTGAAAGGCATTTTTTGTATTTCCATATCCTCATGGCACCATTTCTTTGAGAGCTTCATTATCACAAGGAGGAGTCCTCAACCCGACAAGTTACTTTGGACACGTGTATTGTTTCATAAATAAGTGTATTTGCCAACTACGTAATAACATGAGTTATGATAAACAGTGGCAAGAAAGAAAGGAAGGAATTCTACATTACAGTTGGCAGATCACTGTTACAGACTTTGTACTTTGAACTCAACAGAGTTTTTTTTTCAGAACAGAGCTTCCTTGTAAGATCAGTGTGAAGTTGTAAAAATTCCTGTTATGTTTGGGTCTAATTTTGTGGTGAACCAACACAAAATGTAATTAGTTAAGAACAAGCAGTTTGTGTTTCTCAGGAGGCAGCCAGTCTTGATGGATCAAGACACTTTCTGAATTTCTTTCAGCAAGGAAACACTTATTACGAACTTGGCCTTCCCTCAGGACCTTCTGTAAGCAGAGAGCTTGGAAGGAAGCACAGCCTGAAAAACTGAACAACAGTAAGAAAAAAACCCCCAGGCTGCATCTCTTCACCACAGAGAAGACTTACATGAATCAGTCCAGAATGACATAATTCTGAGATGTCTTTGGAAACCAATACTACAGCAAATCTCTAATGAGACTGAACAAAGAAAAACATAGGCACTGAATTGATTTCATGCAGAGTGACAATTTAGAAAATGGGGATTGAAAATAATAACATTAATTCCCTGAGCTAATATAGTATGTATTTCTCAACTGGTTGCTACTGATTGATCTCAAAGCTTTATTTTGCCTATCCTTAGCCGCTTCAGACACCTTATTAATATATGTATACATGGTTCTTGTCTGTCCACACAAGTAATACTAATGAAAGACAATTTTTAATGAAATTCCTCTACAAAATAATCATGGGTCATATGTATTGCATTGAACAAAAGAGAGACACACACACTACCAGTCAGCAGTTGTATCTTTCCAGAGTATTTACAAAGAGAAATCTACACTCCATTTTAAATGTGTTAGGCTATTTACAAAAAATACTGAATAATGCAGCAAACTGAAAATTAGGCTGAAGTGTTAAGACTGAAGAACAGTAAATGCTATTATTTTTCAAGTAAGGACCAGTTAATCATGAGAAATCAACTTACCACTTAGGTTGCAAATGTTTCCTGAATTGATTAGATCAACACACTTAAGTTCTTCTATTTGCTTCTCTGCTTTTAAGAAGCTCTGCTTACAATATAGTTGGGGGTTTTTTTTTCTCTTACTGTGGTAATTATAAATAACCCAACTATATCAAAAAGCTTCATCAAATAAGGAAGTCTGGAAATACATCCTCAAGATGTTCATATGCTGAGACAGGACTATCACCTTGGAAACAAATGCCAGAATCCACTCCTTTCAGGTAAGAATATATTACATCTTCTGTCTTCTGTATATTCATCACAGACTCTGTGAGATGCATCTTCTTCAAAGAGTTCCTTGAGAATTTCTCTTGGTAATTTATGAAGAGAGATGCAGTCTTTAAGATAATCAAATTTAACTTGACACTAGCTTTGTGTGCTGGGCTGACAATCAAAAAAGCCAAAGTCTCTTTGTTTGTCTTAGAATTTCCATGTAGCATTCATAAATGCTATTCAAATGCTTTCAATTCCATTTCCCACTCTTTAGAGGGGCCATCGGGGATAATAATCCTGTCTTTTCCCCAGCATAGATGCACAGATAAATAAAGAATCAGTTTACAGAAGAACTATACTACATTTGTCATTCCTACATTCCACAGAAAGAATGAATTGCTGCCTTCTCTACAAAATCAATAATCTCTGCATTGCTTTCAAGTCTGGATCACACTTCTGCATTTATTTTATATGTAAAAATACATGACTGTACACGTACAGATATCTTACATAATTTAACTACTTAACCTACAGAATGGTTTTTCCAATGCTTTGTAAGTAATAGTAAAAAAATCTAGTCTAACAGCAACACTAGAAATAGTTTAAAAAAAAATCAATATTTAATCATTTATCAAAAAAGATTAGTGCTTCAGTAGGAAGTTCACATCCTAAAAGTGAAAGATGCAAAGTATGTGATTATCTTGACTGGATAACCAAATGCATCCTTCGGCTTCCCGTCTTTAACTTCCTAGGAAAAGATTTATCTAAGATTTAGTCTTAAAAAATTTGACCGAATTTCAGTTTTGGAAACTAGACAGAAATGCAAATACAGAACTGATGATCAATGACACATACAACTACACACTGCTGACCTGATCAGGCACAGGTGCAAAACAACAGGTTTTAGACTCAGTATGTAAAGGAACTATATCTGAACCTGCACTGAAATGGATTTAACTGTTCACAGGGACTGTAAATTATACCCTCTGGAAAAAGATGAGACAGTTTCCCAGAGCAAGATTTGCACTCAGTGACAGATAAAAACCTTCCAACTCTTACCTTTTGGTGGAAAATAGGACTTGCTCTCTGCTTTGTGAGGCCAGTCTACTACCAAGGGCCCAAATCGTCTGAAGCTGGCAGTAATTTCATCTAAAAACAAGTACAATAATTGCAATTAAAGTAAATAACATAACTCAATGAAAAAGTACTATCAAGCAAAGACCTTTGTTTCTAGCAAAGGTTGACATTTCATGGGAAAAAGAACAAAATTTAGAGTTTCATAAACAAAAAACTTAAAATAGATGTTATCTTCCAAGGTGTTAATATTTATACAATGTATTTGTGGTGATTTTAATCTTACATTTGTTTTTTGTTACTTAAAAACAGCAGCATTTCAGAAGCATATGGGCAACTAAAGCCATTCATGAAAACTTGCATGGTACCTCCCTAAATTCAAATCAGAATCTGGTTTGGATGAAATCAAATCAATTTACTGTTTAGTGATGTACAGTTCAGAGCTTTGTAAGTAGATATTTATACACCAAGTAACACCACAATAAATATGCTAACAGTTCCCTACAGATAGGAAATATATACAGGATATCTGTCCTATAGCAGGTACTATGCTTGTATCAGAGACAGAAATTTAAAATTGTCTATTTAGAGGTGCTTCTAACAACCATGAATAGTCTTGTTGCAAGATCTACTATTCCCACTGCACAACTTTATGATGTCTTTCTATCCCAGCCACACCTACATGTCACTGACTGGAAAAGCCTTGGCCATGAGAAAAAAATACTCTAAACTATATAAAAGCAGCAACACAAATATAAATATGCTCAATTTCTTTCAGTCATATCCTCCGGTCTTCATATGAAAAGGGAGGAAAGAAATAAAATGTTATTTCCATGTGTTTTTGTTTAGCATTTGTATTACAGACAACTGTGCTGAAGTGTATTAAAATAAATCCCTTAGTACATTGTAGGAGAGCATCTCAATGAAAATGGAACCAAAATCTGGTCTTTCCATGTCTGAAAGTTAATTAAACACAGTCAGCTTATTTGGTTTGCACATTATTCTAGGATTACAATGAACCTCCTAAAGGGACTTCTGTTTACGTTAGAAAGTTAACATGCAATTTACATTTATCTGCACAGGAGAAACCTCTTATTAAACAGCACAATTACTTCAAATCACCACTGGTGTACAAAGCAATTTCAATTGCATCACTTAACAATCTGAGTTTCTGCAGTACAGTCTCTGTTCGATGCATCAAGAGTGCTCTGCCACTTCACCTTGCTCTGCCTAAGTTTCTCTATTTCTCATCAGGAATAACAGTAACGTTTCTATGCCACTGCTGAGATCTTCAGGTAATAGCAAAATAGAATATGAAATTCATTTACGAGTGGAAGTTTTCTATTAATACAAAATAAAGCAGGCACAGATAGAGGGGGGCTGAGATCATTTGAAAGGAAAGATGTATTTGAAAGGAATATGCAAGATAAGCAGGAGCACACACTCCAGGCATTACATGCAGCTCCGTGATCTGCAAGTGCAGAATCAGAAACAACTGCACCATCCCAAAACCAGGAAGAGAGATAATAAGCTCAACACACCCATCAACTTATATAAAGAACATATAGTTATAGCCTTTTGCACCACATTATTTTGCTGAGTGCCTTATTTTTACTACTTCAGTCAGGTTTTTCATGACCTCTCTTTGTCTCTCCCTCCAAACTTAAGTCTGCTTAGTTTTCAGGCAGCTCACCTTCATCAATATCTGGTGGAAGACCTCCAACAAACACTTTCCGAGAAAAACGCTCAATTCGTTCTCCGTTCTGATGAGCTGAATAGCAGGTAGGGGAATTCAGGACTCCAACTTGATCACTATGACCATCGTCCAGCAAGCCATCATCTATTGGGAAGAGGGAAGAACGGCCTTAAAAAGAAAAGATAGTAATGTACATTAAAATAATTTTGTGGCAGTACGTGGTTGTGTAATTTTAGGGAATGGGGGAATAGCAGTCTGGAGAGTCAAAATGAAAATATGAAGATATTAGAAAAGTTGTCATTAGTTTAAAGAAAATTAAGAGAATGAAAAAATTAAAACTTCAAAATAGAATTTCAAGATTGCAAGCTGACATCACTCCAAGTGTAATAATTCATACTATATTATATGGTAGTTGCTCTGCTGCATCCGGCAGGAAAGTAGTAATTTTATTTTAAACAAAGGGTATTATTTATGAAGAGAAAATACTACAGATTGCTTAAGTAAGTTCATTAGTCTGCCTTTGGTTTAGCTACAAAATAAACTGGTAACTTCTTCCACCTGAATGACTGACTACTGCATGTCTAAAACCCTTAAATTTTAATTGAATACGGAAACAGAAACATTATGGTCACAATAACAAGTTTCAATCAGGTATATCTTCTAAAGGTATCTGAAGCTGATATTAAGAATAGATTCAATTTCTAAGAAAGTAAGAGAATTTTAGTAAATGTGCAAAACGTAACACTTGAAAAATGAGTCACAGTGCTGACTTATCCTTCTCACTCTCAATTTACCACAGTTTTGGAGGGAAGCCTTGTGGTGCTTCCTAACATGTAGCAGTGAGTTTACTGTTACCCTGCAAAGCAAGTGCAAAATCTGGAAGTTCACAGGACGGCTTTGCAAATGCAATCTGACCCAAACAGACACTTAGAGGGCAGAGGGAAGTGAAAATATGGTAATTCTTCCCTATTTCATATTTCCATTTATTTCTTCCCTATTTCACATTTACAAATTTTATAGAACTCCAAACAAAAAAAAAATTAGAAGACCAGGATATTCATCTTGGCATATTTAATCTTTTATTGCTTTAGGTCAGCAACATTAAGGTTAATGGCAGTTTCAAAATCAGAAGTCAGTCTTTTAACTGCAAAAAGCCCCAAAAGAAGGAATTTGTGAAGCAAAACAGATAGTCCACATCACCACTTCTTCTGAAATGCCATTTTTTCCTGTTTGCCACTCACTTAAAAAACAATTATTAATTCATTCAACTGTTTTCCCAAAAGAAGCAAGAAGCCAAACCAAAAAACAACTCAGCACACTTTTGGGAAACAAGCTAGTTTTTAATCTTAAATGGCCAACTTCTTCCAGATTCACCCACTGAAAACCCATAGGCAGGAGCAGTAGGTCCCTGACAGCTGAGTCTGCAGTACTTTGGCTGTAAGCAGTACTGCAGTCTTTAATTCTCCCCACTCAGGGTGACATTACCAGAAAAGCCTGGTTAGAAACACCAGCAGATCCAGTGCTGACCAACTGGGGCTGAGAGCAGTAGGAAAGCCCTTCATTTCCAGAAGACCATCTGAGAAATCAGGTGGTTAAAAGACAAGGCTGGAGAACATACAGCAAATGTTATGACAAATAACCTATGTTATGGTAATGCCTAGTGACCCTTCTATTGTATCTCAATGAAAAACTGAATGAAAACATAGGATGATATAAAACAACCAAATATCATAAAATATCACAAGGAGCACAGAATTAAAAGCAGGACTGCAGGAATGTACCAAGTAACAAAGACTGTTAACTACATCATTTTTATGGTGGCATATCTGTGTCTTCAGCAGGCATCTGATGGAGAGGAGCACAGCAAACGCAGAAAGCTGTAGTAGGCTCCTCCTTTCCATTAGAATTGGTGATAGGCATGTTTGAGAATGACTAGTGGGGAGCATATCGTAAGGACACAACAGGTCTGTAACACATCAGCAGAGTGCCTTAGAAAGTGGAAGCATGTAGCTGGTGCTCAATGGGGCAGAAAAGTGAGCAAGCAAGGGAGACACAAAGCTAACATAGCTGGATGAAGCAGGCAAGCAGATTCTTCTTGTGTATCACCTATTTAGGCATAAGAGGAGCAATCTCAGAAGACGGTAGCAGCTGCATAATGTGGATATGAATTTGAGTTATGAAGACAAGTAAGAATGATCAAATTTTAAAGATGTATATGAACAAGTAGTAAGATTTGGCTGCACAACCAAAAAAGGGGGATGCAATGAATTTCTGAATTACTAATGTGAATGATGGAGAAGATGGAGCTGTTACCATAATGACAGTGACAGGAGTAAGTGCAATAATGGAAGAAGTAAGACTCATATTGCAGGAACCTGCAGGAAACTGCAAAGTGGAAATTTTAAGACATTCTACTAATACAGGAGAGTTAGTCTCAGCATCTTAAACCTAAAATTACTTTAATTTATCTTGGTTTATAAGAAGTGCTTCTTAGACAATAAAACTTACAATATAAACAAGTATATAACAGGGAAAATAGTCACAGAATAATCCTCAGAGTAATTTATTTTTACCCACAGACCCATGTTAAAATCTAAGAACAATGAGGATTGTTCTTTACAAATAAAACCAGGAGAACATGTTCTGAAGTTATACCAGAGAGCTCAGTTTTGCTTTAATGTGGGTAAAGGTTTGCTGAAAGCACTATATTCCTCTTAGAGCTAAGGTGGCATGAAAGACAATGGATAAACACTTTCAGAGTAATATGGTCTATATGACTCCTAATACTTTATTCCCCATCCTCTTCACTTTTAAATGTCTCTCAGATAAAGAAAGCAAAATGGTGATTTGTTTTTCCATTTCAATAGGCTTTCACATTTCTCCTGATGATATGAAGAAAAAGGGTAAGCCCTTCTAAACACTTGTTTCTTTTTGTTTTATGAAAGTAACAAAACAAGCAGAATCTGACAGGAATTGTCAAAACAATTGTACTCTTATATCCACAGACCATGATCTACATCATCATCCTTCTCTAGATTATGGCTACCAAGCAATCAGTTATGAACCAATGCAGAAACCAAGACAGACACATGAACTGATGTATATGTGGTGAATACCAGAAGCTACCAAAGATCTTGGCAGGTTTTTTTTTTGCATGTTTTACATGGTCTTTATAATAACTTCAGGTCACAACCTATTGTAGTTAAAACCATACAGCTTTTTCAAGGTTAGTGAGCATGTATTTGCTTATACTATGAAGATCTGTTTACTACTTCTAAGAGCAGTCTACTAGATTTCTGGCTAAGTTTATGAAAGGCTTTTAGTTTTTACTCTGTACATTACTGCTTCTACAGAAGCAAAAGGAGATGAGTTAGAAGGACAACTAGCAAACTGTATACTTTTAAAGGGGGCAATGACTGCAAGCAGTAGCCATTAGCATGAACTAAATTATGATTAGAACTGCAGTTTTTAATGGGTTAAAATATTTCCAATTCAGACACTAAGAGAACAATGATCATAACAATCCAGACTGCACTCCTCCTTCCCTCACACCCTCCATCTTCCCCAAACTAAGACAACATGCAGATAAGCAATTACAATCAACAATCTGGATTAATTAATCATAATGATCGGTAACAGATCAGAATTAATTGAACTGTAACAAATAGAAGTGAATTACCTCGTCTTCGCCCATAACTCCTCGCTGCATGCAAACAAAGGACAAATTGTAAAATGTCAAATAACTGTATCATGCCCACATACTAAAATATTTAAGATACGAAGAACCATGTGGGTAAGCAGTAAGTAAAAATCTGCATCTGTATTTGGTACTGATAATTGTAGATGAGAATGCATTGAAGTCTCACATAAATACCATACTATTTTACTACTAAACTGATGTTAGCACCAGCTGTAAAGAACATTCTTTCAAATATTTCAACATCTTTAAATGTCATCTTCACTTCATGTTAATTATGGATGAATTAATTATGGCAACTTTGCAATTCTCCTCAAAATGTAATTTGTATCTTACACAAGTGCCTAAATAACACACAGAGGGTACTGAAATTGTAAAAAGGATAATACTACTGTAAAAAGCATGTAGCAAGTGTTAAATAAATCACAGAAACATCCTGGTCCACATGGAACAGTTTGTGCAGTCCTTTACAGTGACAATGCAAATGCTGTAAGCCGTGACCTTCCTTTTTCATGAAAAGACCTAGCAGAAAATTAACTGCAAGGTTTTGTTTGAAACAAAAGATGCCTTGTGGTAGCAAACGAAATCAGGGCACAAGTCACAAGAAATAGCATTGTATCAAAAACACTGCACAAAGGCAAAGCAACAATTTTGCACAGACTGCAAGTAAATCCAAGATTTTCCTAACTTTGGAGTTTTGTAAGATTCTTAAAGAGATCATGGTTGTAGCTACAGTTCAGAAGACCATACTGATTGCTTCTCTGCCTGAAGGCTAAAAAACTAAAAATAGACAGATTACTAATACAGAAACTGTTAAGCTTTGTGTAATTTCTTAGTTACATTTCCACAAAGTATTTTCTATTCCTGTTTCACAGACTCGGTATCTGAGAAAAAATACTTTAATCATTATACAGTATAGGTTAAGTATCCAAATAGATAATGTTACTATTAACCATAATGTCATAGCAACATTTAGGAACAGACTGCCATGTCTTGACATTATTGTTGTGATTTTATGAGGCATCTGTACATACAATTCTCCTAAAAGCAACTGTTGTTCTGGGCCACTGAAATACGTACAGACGCATAAAATCACTGATTCATAAATGTCATTCATTGTTCCATTCTCATATTATGAAATACTTATATCCTGGTACCTCCTATTTGATTAGGGGTTTTCAAAAATTTTATTAAATGTAACTTTTTTTTTCCTTTGTTACCTTGATCTCTTCTGACTAGAAATTCAGTGGATTGCTTACAGAATTCTGAAAAATCTTTGTTTTTTCTCCCTTAGAACAGTTATTTTTTACACAACAGTCATCATCTTTCTATCCAACTTGCACTGAACTTGCTTTTACATTTATTCTCTCTCACCTGAAATTATTATTACTGAAGGGAACAGTTTTTGCTTCAAGGTTTTCAGATCCTCCAACTTTCTACTAGTAAGCCAAAACAGAAAAAAAACACTTTCTGAAAGAGACATGGGTATCTAACCAAGTAGAAACACTTTCATTTAGATTTCCGACATCAAAATAGAATCCACAAAATAGTGTATTCTTATGTGTGACCAGCTCTCTCACTAGGTGCTGGGGAGACTGATGCTGAACTTCAGACACATTTTGTCCCTGAAGCCAGGCCCTCAGAAGACACGCAGCTCTGTGTCAGTGTTGCAGCATGTACAAATCTTCTCTGACTCCTGGCCAAAGTGACTCCCACATAGCATTAGCAGTAGCGTCACTAAGCCCTCGCCTAACCCCTACACGCCTTTTTTTTTTTCTTCTCTGTAATTCCATCCACAAATAAAACTAGAGTAAGCAGGAAAATTCAAGTGCATCCCATTCACAGCAATGGTTGCAGCGCTGTGGTCTCTCTCAAAGGATAATAGAGTGATGCATACTAATATTCATCTTTAGGCACAAGTGTCAGGACACTGCTTTTCTTCTCTTCTGCCCCTTTCAGCCCACCAAACCAGCTCAGCTATCTTCTTACATTTTCACAGTTAAGACAAGCTGATATGCTGAAAAATATTTTGTTACAGAACAAGTGAAGTATTTTTCTTTGTACATTCAAAAAAAGGCAACAGTAATTTTAAGGAAAATCAAAAAAAGGGTTATTAAAATGTTAAAAACCCCAATGCAGTTGAACTTAAAATGGTAGACGCTGCAGTATTTATACATATGGAAATTACAATGATGTACCAAAGTTATCTGTGTATTTCTTGCTTCAGCGAAACAATGAAATCAGGGAAAACAGGAGAAAAACTACCTGATGTTGTCACATCACTTACTTTACTTGTATCGCAAACCTTCCTCCCTAAAATTTAACCATCTTGCTCATTTAGATTACAAACTACTCTGGGGAGGGATCTAGTGCTACTCTGCATCTAGAAAAATGCAGAATTTCTGTATTTATTAGAATAATATGCATATAATGTTTTACACCTTACAGAGCATGGCACCTGTATAAATACATTTAATTACAGGTTTATCTATACATCCAGATTACACAGATGTATCTAACATACACATAATCAGTGCATATGTTTATAGATAAATAATTGCAGGGAAGACAGCTCTTTTGGAAGAGGCCAGACACTGTAGGCAAATAAATGATTTACAGCAACAAAACAGGAGAGATTAAACTGTTTTCCTTAACTTGTCCAAACAGTAAGTCATAGAGAAATTTGTCTTTTAGTTTATAAAGCTGGGTATTTTAATTAGCCAGTAACTTGGAAGGATTTCAAATGAGTGAGAATGCATGAAAGACACATTTATTCTAGAAAATATAAATTAGGCAACACATACAAGAATTATAATGAAGCCCAACAAAAATGAAATCCAGTAACACTGGAACCTTCCAAAATTAAGGGAATATCTTCATTGCATATACAACAAAGATATTCCCTTTTTAGCTAAAACCTTATTTTTCTATACCCCTGAAGTTGCCTACTAATACAGCTTATACGCATGGGAAAAATTAAAATCCCCCTTTCTGCAATGTAAATCAGCTCACAAATTTAAGACAGAAGTAAATACATTTTCTGTGCATGCTTATCTAACATCAAGACAGTAGAACTTGTACGTTATGTGAGCAATGCTACCACAAAGATACCAAATGTATTGTTTCATTTTATTCAGACACATATTTCCAATATGTACCAGAGATAAGATACGCACATATTGAAGTAACTCAACTGAATGACAGAGCTGAATTAAAAATACTATGTTGTATATCAGGAAAAACTACCAGGCAAACTTCTTACAAAGATAACTGTGAAGTTTATAGAAAGATAAAATACTATTTGTCATTAACATTCCGACATAACAATCGAATAGCGACAGACATGATGCAGCCTTTTCCATTAATAATTGTAATTTAAAGAAATCCATAAACAATTATAGCAACAATTTCCAAGAGTCTAGACTAAAAGGGGTAGGTGCCTAATTCCCATTTTATTCTATTGGATTTGGGTGCCCAAATTCCATTTAAATTTCTTTAAAAATAACATCTTCATAGATTTTAAGGCTGAAAGACATCACTCTGACCATTCAAGCTTGGCATGCCTAAAAGGCTACAGAAGCCCATTTAGCAATTCCTGTATAGGAAGTTTAGTAATTTCTGTTTGAAGTAAACCAGCTTTCTTTACAAGCACAACCACTTATAGTATCTCTAAGAAGTCTAATATGCCCTTGCTAAACTAATCAAACGTGGAATTACATTTCAATAGTCACTGAAAAAATTCAATGCATTAAAACTACAGAAGGTGGAGGGAACCCTGTAATGGGGAAAAACACCCTACATCCCAATAAACTTGACTCTTGCATCATTACTTTCAAAAATGTTCTCTCTAAGCTGACAAAGATGCACTCAGGTATTTTAAAGTATCTTTTTTTTGACTTTTGAGAGATAACAGTCATTAAAAATGCATTGCTTTTTTTACAGCTTAAGCTGAAACAGATATATAATTATAATATACATAATTTATTAAAACACATAAATCAGGTTTCCTTTGGTTCATTTCATTAATTTAAATAATGAAAACTGTAAATATTAATATTAGGTACAGTTCAGTAAGCACACTTTAAATGACTTGGAAAAAATTCTATCATTTAAGAAGACGAAAAATTACCTAAAAAAAAGTTTTATCTAGAATTGCTTTGTCTTAAAAGGGCTGCACAATTTCAGCCTGGCTCACGCCAGAACCTTTCTGGGATCCAGAGATACCAATTCACTGAAATTAATCCAGCTAAAATTCAGAGAGGGTCAGTGTTAAGTATAAGTGCATGCATACTGAGGATGTTTAAAAATATTTGTGATTTGCTTTTATGAAGGTCTGGTATTCCTACTCCTCCTCACAGCTACTACAGTACTTACTGAGAAACTAAGGTACAAATGTGAGTATTTGAATTACCAACTCTTCTTCTCCCAATTCTCCCTCTTAGGCATCAGTTACAGGGATAGAGGGAAATGTTAGCTTGAATCCACCTAAGTGGAGAAGGAAATTGAAGTCTACAACTTCATAGGTGTTCAAACCATAATTCTCATTACTGCACATCTGGAGGAAGCCCCTCAATTCCTGCTACGAAAGAAAGGTTGTGCTGAGTTTGAGCAGCTGGAGCTTCCAAAAAACTGTTCCCAGTGCTTCTGTGCTTGAGCTGTACGAAGCTGCAGTTAAGACACACCAATCTGAAGAGTGTTCCCGACTGCACTGGCCTGCACCGACAGCCACATCAGACTCCAGCTATGTGATACAGAATAGGTGTCTACAACAAGGCTCTGAATTAAGTTCTAAAGGGCATAATTTTAAACATTATGTGCTGCAGCACCTTTTAGATACTCAAACTGTTATTTTTATCTCACCTACTGAAGGCTGAAAATAATATTGCAGCTTTTTAAGAGGACAGCAGTCACACTAAGTGCTACCTTTCAAAGTACAAGAGAAACCACATCAGCGTTAAAAGCAAGATATTCTTCAGTGCATGTTCTTTCTAGCTTTGTGGTAAGGTTTCACGATAGACTGGTACCACTGTGTTTTCCTAGCGTCCATGGTAACAACAAACCCCTTTTTTCCGACCTATTCCAGAGTTAGAATACTTCCCATGTGCTTTTCAGCATGCAAAACTCTAAAAAGAGAAGTTCAACATTCTAAGTAAAAATAAAAAGAATTAAAATATTAATTTCTTGCACCCATCTTATTGAAGAATTTGTTTCTCTTAATACCTTCCCATCTAACACTTCCTTGTACAGCAGCAGATAACGACAACTGCACATGTATCACCTGAACAAACCAGTTTGCAGAATAGGTCTTAAAGCTGTAGTTAAATACAAAAAGTTTAATGTTGTATATGTTGTGACAGCAAGCACGTTGATACTCAGCGTAGAGGAATCAAGACTGTGTTGGCTAAACACTGATTTTATTTCAATAGTTGAGTACCTATTTTTTCTTTTCAAGATATTCCATTATCCTAAAGTTACCCATTCAATACCAAAGGATCTACTTCTTCAAATGTCCATTGTGCAGTATTTTCCTTTACTGGGTATAAAGCTAAACCTTAATTTCCTTAAGATTTTAAACATTTACTCGGTGCTACACAGGGAAAATACGTATTTGTTTAAATTTTACATCCATTTGCACAAGTGTAAATGATTGTGCAAAACGGGCAAGGCAATTAAAAATAAAACCCCAAAAAACCCCTTCCACACAATTTCAATCCTGAAAAAACATATACTGACCATATTTTTAATAAAAATATCTCTACTGCTAACATTTAGATTCATCAAGTCAATGACAAGTGTACTTCCTTTGTGTACAACAGCTTCCATGTTTTCTAATCTAGAGAAGCTGTTGCACTACAGCTCTAATTTCTCCAAATGTAGAAAACACTGTGTGCAAAACCCCTGATTTATTATTGACTTAGATGGATTACCAAGCTGTGCTTCCTTCTTTAGCCTTGAACAAAGGCTAAAGTTCATGCCTTCACTGAATAGCAGATGTTCATGAAGTTTGACCTACTAGGAGAGGAACATGAACATGAACTCTAACTTCAGCATATTTCACGGTAGACACATGCTTGACAAAGCCACTTCCAAAAACCCCAACAAAAAAAAAAAGTTATTTCACATGAGTCTAATACAAAGTATCTAGTTCACTCTTTATTTTCCCAGTACAGAAAAACATGTGTTTCTGGCCTTCTTATTTTTCTAATTCCTGTTTCAGTATAACAGATTTCTTACAGCTCTTTGGAAAACATACCCCTGGTTTGCTTGAGAACAAAAAAGAATAGTGCATCATTATGAGCATTTCAGATTTCCAATAAGCTAGATATAATGAAAGGCTGTTGCAAGATTAGCTCTTGCCATTCAACTCCAAAAAATGGCAACAGTCCCATCGGTGCTGAAGACTAGAGGCAAGTAATTCAGGAACAGAATAAAATAGCATAATTTTATACCAACATGTCAGATTTAAGCTAAGCTAGAGATAATTAGAAACTGTTATAAGATTAGAACTTACCATTTAACATCAGAAGATTGTCAGTCCCCGGATGTGGATAACTCAAGCGACCTTAAAAGAAAACAAAAACCAAAGAACGAAACAAATGCAGAGCTTTTAGCTATTATGTTAGAAAAAATAATGAAAAATCATTGCTTAGAATTTGCCTAAGGGAAATAAAGAGGTAATATTTAACTCCAATCACATTAACCAACAATACCCTTGACCCAAGTTAAAGCTGACAAGAACAGACTTCTTAACCTTAATTCTCTGGTCATAAGATCTGCAGTGTACTTTGGGATCAGCTCCAATAGGATAAAGCCACTCTTTGTTTCATGACACCCAGAAATAGTGCTGACTGCTTTAGTCGTCTCTTTCACAGTGACTCTGAATAACTGCACTGTGCACATCACTTAAAAGAGTGGCATTTCTACAACTTAGTGCTTCTCTACTGAATCAATCTAAGAAAAATCATGTTAATAGCAATCAAGGCATGAAAATGTTATTAACTGATTTATGATTGCATCTTGGTGTACTTCATATAAGCCTGGTATGTAATATTTTTCAGTAAGTCTAGCAAAATTAGAGCAGTTTTTTACCTACAGATTCAACAAAATTAAAGACTATTACAGTTAGCATTTTCAGCATTTTAAACTGAATAAAAAATTATATGAAAACCTTATATCCTGACATTAGAATTTTTCAAGAATTGCATTTTACTACACTGGTGGCACATTATACTTTAGTAGTTAAATGAATGGTTTAAAATGCACAGCTGAGGTGTCTGTTCACTACAAATTCCTTTTTATTAAAGGAGATTTCTTCTGTTTACAGGAAGCTGCAAACATACCAGTAGTGCACACTGACCTAGAGAGACATTTACAATAGCTGCTGTGTTTGGAAAAACTGTGGTTTAATGTGCAAAAAACTGCATTGCCATCTATTTTGCTATTCAAACATACTTGCTTGCTTATAATCTGAAGAATAGATATACATGTATATACATACATACATATATGTGTGTGTGTGTGTGTGTGTGTGTATATATATATATATATTAATACTTTCACTTAACAGGTAAATCTTTTGAAGGAAATGGGAATGCTTGTAAAGGCATAAAGAAGAACCCAGTCTGGAAGCAATGGGCATGTAGAACTCACACATGCTTACAGGGTCATATATATGTAGATGGCTTGCAAGAAAAAGAAACCACAGGGGAAAAAAAGAAAGAAAACCAAGTCAACAATCTATATATTAAGGCTGTCTAGAAAGTCTTATCATACTGTGTTTGGTCCCCTACTGCTGGTAAACCCATGAGCTTAGCAGCAAGACTAGAAATTTCTTGAAATATTTCTGAGTCCCAAGGGACACCTTTGGGGTTGAATAAAAAAAATTTTTGTTGTAAATCTGTAAATAATACGGTTTAATTTTTGCTCTTCTCCTTTAGAAACCAACAGGGTAATTTTCTGCCAAAAAATAATTTGAAAATGCACACATTGCAAACTCTGAAATTTAAAACTTCAAAATAGCAAGATTAAGATAATTTAGGAAATTTTGTTCAGCCCTATTATTTACAGGCATTATGGCAAGAAGATTTTTATACAGCTAGGTACTATTTCTCTTCCCACAGATTTTATTATTGTGAGAATGGATGGTATCAGAACACCTGCAGATTAGGTAAGTACAATTTTCTGTTGAATTTGGAAGCACTGAAAGGCTAGGGCAGGCTCCTGGAGAAGGACAGATGAATGCCACCCAGAAGGACTCTGTTGTCTTCTCTAACTTCTACAGAATCTTTGAGCATACTTAGGCAAAATGCTAAACAAAAACATTTGTAGGAGCCTCTATCTTTATGTCTCTTGTCTTCACAATGTCCAGTTTTAATACATTTTTCTGTCATACTGAACATCTACAGCAATACCTGCTGTTTCTTGGAACTATAAAAATTCTGCCCTTCTAGCAATGCATGCTGGGAAATGCATAGTGAAAGAATTGGGAAAAAGGCATCCTTAAATTGCAATCTGGGAGCTGCCACTGGTTTGCTCAGCCTGGTGTACAACAACTTTCCTATACTTAGTTCTTTGCTCTAGCAAGGCTAATACTCATTTGTCTAGCAGCAAGAATTTCACAAGATCACTGTCATATCATGTTTACATACACTGCTATAGAAATACTTGCAACAATATAAGGTGTTCCTTGCAAATCAGAATGCTGTATCTATCTAAAACAACAAAAGAAATTGTGAGACATCATTATCTTGAACTTCCTTGAGTCTGTGGTTACAGTCTTTCTCCCCATCTGAATTTATCCTCTTTTCCTATTTAGAAAGAGAGATAAAGGCCAGGGTTTTTTTTCCCTGTAATTACTTCATAAACAAAAGTCAGATTTAAGGCCTAGAAAGAGAGAGAAGCCCACCAGTGTCAATACCTGGGGAAGAAAACTTCTAAAAAATAGTAAATTCTAGGTTTACAACTCCACTTTTGCGTTCTTTTGCTTTTTCGCCCCTTACAGCTTCACAAATAAGCTGCATCTGAAACACGGATGCCAAGCTGAAATAATGAAGGACTTCTCACTGAGTGGAAGGGAAGGAGTGCATCAGGCATCTGAGCCCACCACTGCAACACAAAATCCTGATTTCATAATAAATGACTTCAAGACTAAAAAGGAAAACAAGTAATACTATTCAGTACACTGCTGTATTGATACTTCTAAGTCTTTTTACATGATTATTTCAATGAAATCACACTTAACTGCATTCTGATGAACTAAACCCCTGTATTTGCTACCTGGTCTAATACTCGGACTTACAACTTTAAGAACATTTTAAACATAGAATGTTTACTTACTTTTTCAAAACACAATCGCTGCTACTTATTTGTATTGTTAATTTAGATTCTTATCCCTCAGATTAATCTGCTGAACTAAAATGCATTGTTTTCTAGGCTGTCCACCTGAATTTCATGACATACATAAATTTAGAACATCTCACATGTGAAACTGGGTTCATTTTTATACAGAGCTCAGATCACAGTATTTTTTAACAGGTTATTCTAGGTAAATGGACATTTACTGTATTAAACCTCACTTAAAATATCAGTATGTAGAATACAGAAGATCGAGTACCATCTTGTAACAATTTACTTTGCTTCTATCACATACATCTTTTTAGCTGGCTATTTTCACTCTTTTTTTGATACATTAAAAAAAAAAGACACCACTTTAAGAACAAGGCACAAATCCTATCTAATCCCATCCTGCTTCAATATCAATAATGTAGAATTGTATAAACCATTCAACGGTCTTCTAGCAGTTCCAGTGGCCTCCACCGGCTTAAAAAAGTAGTTTTAATAATAAAGATGATGGAGCAGTTTGAAATCAACTACCAGTTAGAGAATATCTAATATTTTAATAATAGACTTAGTCCATTCCTGAAAAATGGAAAGTAATTAATTCACTATCCCTCTATAGAACCCAAAATTCATAAGCTGCTACTATCTGGAACAAATACAATGCCTAACACTGCCATTCTGTATCAGAAAGATCATCACGTTATAAAAATTTTCTCTGTGCAAACCTGAACTTGCAACTTCACCATGTTACTGCTAATTAGCCATGATACATGAGAATTATTAAATTGAAACTAACATTGCTAAGAAGCAGGTATGCCTGACACTTCTTATGCAACTAGAGCTCTATTAAACCTAACCTCCTCTTCCTTATCTAAATGTAATTAAAATTAACAGAACTGCCTGCCTGGTGCATATTTCTCAATGCATTCTTCTGTAAGGACAGAAAAAAAATAAAAAGCTTCAAATAAATTTTGGTGGGTCAGTTTATCCACTGAATCCAATTAGAAGTCTTGCTAATCCAAACCATGAGGAAAGACTAACAAACTTAGTTTTAGCAACATTTCTGTAATCTCATGTTACTGATAGGGGCAATGAAAATCTAAATTTTTGTAAACTTCTCAGCATATATATGTAGTGGTGCTTACTCACTTTTCATTTTAAGGCAAATTCACATCTACTTTTAGAAATGCATACTTTCTACTCCTATTTAACTAAACTGTTGGAAGGAATCCCCATATATTAAAACATTACTGTTTTAAACATTACTGACTCACAGATTCACAAGTTTGGTATTTCATGTCTACTCTCCCCATTTTTAAAAAAAGTCTTCATTTATTGTATGAAGAGATTGAGAATCAAACATTCCTTACCCTTTTTCCTTGTTTTTCAAGGGATCTCCTGACTAGAAGAAAAAAAGCTTCCAAGTCAAGCTTTTCCCAGTAAGCGTTAATGGCTGAGGATCACAGCAGTTTCAAAAAGCATAGTTTTTGGAATCAGCGCAGTTAAGACAACAGCACAAACCCGTGTTTGGACTACACCTAGTTACAGAAAGCCTGGAGACTGCATTTTCCAATGCTTGCGTATGAATTATGCAAGCCAGAACGAGGCCAAATGGGTTCTCTTTGATAGTCCATCTATTCAGACAAATCAGTCTCTCAGTCTTAAATATATTCTTTTATCAGAAAAAAGTTTCTATGACAGAAAGAAGAAACAAATCTGTATGTAAGATCTCAAAGCCTTTTATGTGACTAGGGAGAGAATTTTTTCCTCTCTATTTTCTTCAGCCTCAGAAACTCTTTTCTGAGCACAATTTGAACTACTCTAGGAAGAAATTGTGCAGCTTTAAACTTTAGAGCTTCATAACACAAAATATGAAACAAATGTCTTTGAAAGCAAAACTTTCCATATGCAAAGGAAGACAATGTTCTCTGTGCCAGAGTCTTTACTAGAAAGATGTTTAAAACAGCAAATAAGGAATACCATTAAATCACTGCCTCCTCAGTACTAATAGATATTGCATACAAAATATAACCACTGCTTCTAAGCATTCCCCATAAACTGTTTCAGCCCAAAAGCATTGACTTTCCTGCTTCTTGACAGCAAAATGCATTGATATTTGGGGGAGAAGAAGGGGAAAAAAGAAAAGTAAGTACACAAGTGGTATGTCTGAAGAGTTATACTAGCAATACCTATATATGTCAGGCTATCAGCATTTTAATTCTTCTCTCAATTGTTTTAAGGACTATTATAAGAATAAAAAGGGTATTTAAGAACAATGATATAAAAATGAATTAATTTAACTTCAGATATTTCACTAAAATTGAATGGATGGGATAATTTTAAACATTACTTAAGATCTTGTTATGAAACGCATTTCAAGAATGCTGCATGGGAAGGATTAGTTTTAATACGAGCAGTATTTCTGCTGAAATGACTAGTAAAGTCAAACATCTTCTCCCTATTACCCTACCTTGAAAATATCTTATCGAAAGCTAAAAATTACTTTTTTTTTGATCATGTCTGTTGTAATGATGAAACTTTGTCTAAGTGAAGCCAAAACTAGTCATCTATAAACAATTTTCTGGCAGGCATAAACTTAGCTTTCAGTGAATCATATTTGAAATAGTTTTTTTCAAGTTCATGAAAGCAAAAGTGATGAAATTTGACTTGCTCCTAAAACGGATCTTGACATGCAAAACGTAAAGCTATGAGATAGTCACAGACTGTCTGTTCTTCATTGTGCAAAATGTGAGACAAGATGCTTAGTCATACTCCAGATATTGTAAGCAGCTAAATCAGAAACACGTGCTTAAAATTCCAGGGACTTTCATTTTACTGCTATGATCAGATATAAAAGATGCATTGTTTTAGTGTGCTACAATTTACTTGAGAACTTGTCATAAAAATATTCTCTAGTTACAAAATACCATTTAGTTACAACAATATATATTCTATATTAATAAGAGCAACAAATAATAATAATATTAATAACAACAATAATATTCTTAATCCTCTGTATTCTGCAAGCAAATATGATGGAGTTTTAAGTAAATATTAGATTTTCTCTGATGAAAAGTCACAAAGACTGATATAACCAAGTTAGAGTTTCATGGCTGGCAGGGAGAAGAAAAAAAAAAGTTAAAGTTGCTCAGAAATTACAGAAATGCCAATCAATGGTGAAAAAAAATCAGAAGAGAGTAGAGAAGAACTAAAAGGCTGTTACAGCACGAGGTCACTTCCTCCAATTTCCAGTCCATAAGGAATATTTCTCATGCCTTACTGTTAGTAACGTAGCTGTTTCAGCTGAAATCACACCCACAGAGAAAAAGTATCTTATCCAATCAACTTAAATAGCAGCACACAATTACTCTATTTAAATTCAGCTGGCATGTGCATTGTTCACTGGCACTCGAACAGAAAAATGGGTTTTCTTTGAGTTCATCACTATCTATGGCTTCCATCTGTTTTAGTTCAAACATAAAACTTAGCAGAATTTTCACTGCAAGAACATGATGGTGAAACTGTTAAAAAAAATAAATCTCTTAACTGTAGACTGACACCATATTCTCATGTCCCTTGAAAGCACAGATGGAAACTACTAAGTTTTTCAAGGTATCTACGTATGAACCAAATTAACTTTCAAATCTTAAAGCTTTGTCTTGTCTTACTTTCCTTGGAAAATTATTATTGGAAATACACAATTTTCATCTATTGTAACATAATGAAGTACGAAGAGATGAATAAAAATAAAAATTGGTATTTTCTGTGCTCACTGTGCCTCCGAAATCTCTTCTGAATTACAGAGCCAAAATTAAAACAGTGAGATGGCAGGGGGAATCGAGCAACCACTTCCACTTGTCATGTCAGCGTGCATAGAAAGAAGAAACAGACTGGTTTTCATTTTCAGGAATGTGAGAGGTGTCAATGGCAAATATTGCAATAGAAGATCTGCATTCTCTACCTTTATGCCTAAGAGCAGCTTTCAGACAAGGCAAGATGTATTAGTCACCACCTGAGTGTGGCAAATAGAAGCAAGAATGCTGTGTAAGAGGAATGATACACCTGGTCACACTGTCTTTGATGAGATATGCATGCTTTTAGCACACAGCAGTTACCACTGGGCTAGTTGTTTACAGGTTTCAAACCTTTTGTGTTAATTATGTTTTGCAAACATGTAGAATAGATGGAAACTGAATTTAATAATGGACTTAAATGATAAAATTGCTAAAGTGGAATTAATTCTCTCTAAGCAGTAAGAAAGAAGAGATCAGACTGAAAAACACCTATGAAAGTTTAATTTCAGCTTCTACTTACTTTAAAGTCAAAGAAAATTAACTGTTTAAGTAAATGCTATATACTTACAGATGCTCTGTAGTGATTTGCAGCTCAGGAAAACACTCCAAACTTTTGGCTATTTTAAATCTTAAAATACTATTAAATGCTATCTGAATGCTGCAGGTCTTCCAATTGATTACACAGATCTTAAAGAGAAGCATGAGCAGACTAGCAAGGTGTCCTTCAAATTAGGAGAACAACAGGCCCTTCTGTGCTAATGTAATATATAATAAGTACAGGAGCCTCTAGAAATGGAGAATGGAAGGGAGTAAATAATGCTGAAAAAAAGCCTGTTTTGTTTTTTTGTTGTTGTCTCTGCTTCAATGCAGAGATTTAATTTCTACAAAGCAAGTCTGAAGACTTGGATAATTTTAAAATTAGACTGTGTTAGTCTAATTAGAACACCACAAATGAACTAACATTTGACCAGTCCAAGTAAAATGGTTTGAGTTCCCTGCCCCGATATTCAATAGTAAATGTTACCTGAGAAAGTATGGAAAAACAGAATTGACAAGAGTTAATGCACAATGAACAAAGGAGTTAGAATGGAAGCCCACATACGCTAGCTATATGCTTAACTGCCATGGCTAAATGATTTAATAGAGCCCAGAAGAGTAAAAGGAACCAGCATTCTAAAGCCAACTGTATTTCTGGACTTCTTCAGATTGGATGCATTAGTATCCTCCAGTAGATTTGAAAAAATATTTAAAAGGACAAAAGCTGATTTTATCAATGGACTTTAGTTTTCTTTTCAGCTTCAACGGCAGAGAAAGGGAAAATTAACTGGCAACACTAGGGATAGTTTGTTCTACGTAACTGTGAAACAACGTTTTCAGTAAAAGACAGCTTAAGATAGACTTTTCATTCCAGTGAGAAAATAGTTCATTTGCCATTTTAATATGAACCTAGAATCTAAATTAACAATCAGTATTAATTCAAATATGCAGAATGGATGACCCTTTTTTCTTCATTTAGCATAATAACATACCTTTAAGTGGATCATGCTCTGCTCTCATAATGTCAATAAGGGAGTTTTCCAAAGAGTGCATATTCAGACTGTCATACATTCTATTTCGATCCTAAAAAAAAACAAAAGCCTTAGCATTGGAATACAAATTCTGTAATTTTTAACAAAAAACTTGAAAAGCAAACACAGATTCCTTCTAAAAGCTGCCCACTCAGACACTCTGGAAATGGACAATGATACAAAGTAAAATCTGATTTTCTTAACAGTAATTTTAACAGCATCCAAATATAAAACTAGAGAGGCAGTGTGAACAAATGCTGTGTTTGCATTTGACAGCCTGTGATTGCCTGTTTCCTTCAGAACTGCTTGAATCAGTTCTAGTGATCCACAGCAGAGTTATGCATTAGGCTGATTAATGAAGGAGACTAATGTCTGTAAGAGTTCAATTTCATTTCACACACAAGTAAAATAGTGAGGAAGGTGGGGAAGTACAGGACAAGAAGGGCAGTCACGTCACACAGAAGAGAGCACTTTCTTGGTGCTTGGCCAAGAGGCCAGCATGAGCCACCAGCCCCTGCCAAGGCTGTGCTTGCTGGCTTCAGGGCCTTTGCGTACAAAGACTTGAGTTACAAATGGTCAGCACTTAATGGTTAAAGGGTGGAAAACTGAAGCTAAACTATGAACAGGAAACGTCACAAATCATACTAACAGATTATCAGCCTTATAGAGGACAATTTCTTTTACACATGAATATTAAGAAGTTACCATACTGTCTTTAAAAATGTTTTCACTGACAGTAATAAAAGTTATTGCAATGAACTATAAATGTTTTCCCTGATTTTGTTTTACCTAAGACATTTTCTCCCATGTTTTCCAATGCACCCAAGTTACACACGCAGAAACAAGGCAACTTCTAAATTCTTTGGTCTTTCTGGGATACCCTTCAGAAACTGAAAATAGTTTGTGTAAAACTATAATCTCTTCTACTTTCAAGGCTTCTGGCTAGACTGTACTGCACTTAAATCCTATAATCGTGCCTTAATTTTACTGTTGTCTTCTGTCTGCACTATAGTAATTCAGCAGAGTAGGATGAAATACATCATATACATCCCAGGACTGGTGAAATTCCCTAAAGATGCAGCCATCCACTTAGTATGTATACCATGGGGGCAAAAGGTATATGATCCACGCTTACTGTGACTTTCTGTGATGGTTTAGCAGAACCATAGATTCATTTCAAACTACGTCCCTCAGCAAGCAGGTATTCCTCACACTGGAGGAGTAAAAAAGCAAACTTGGGAACAGAATTTTTCTATGAATCACACACTATGACTTATGATCAGCTTTGCCATGATGAAACTAGGGTTTTACATTCATCTCTTAGAAAGTTTAGTCAATGTTGGGATGAAGAAGCAGAAGCCTTTTTTCCCCACCTCTTTCTACCTCGAACAATTATTAAGAGTAATGGGTTCCTGTTGGGTAAGCAATCTGTTAGAAAATAAAGGATCTAATCAAATTAGTATTTCTGGAAGCCCTTGACAATTTTAATGATGCATTAAAAAAAGTAGGTTTCTCTTGTCTCCTGCTGTATCCCAGACCAAATGCCACTGACACTTCATTAGGCAGTCTTCAACCTGGTTTCAGTGTGCCAGCAAGTCCCCAGCACTATTTTAGCTCACAGCAACCTTTATTTTGGGACTGGCTGGCTTTCATTTAGTTCTTTAGTTACCCTGAGAACCACCAAAATGAAACTAAAGCGACTAATCTGCCTCCATGCCCTTAGAGGTTTGTTTCTCAATAGCACAATGAAAAGAACTAGCTTACCACAGCAAACCTGTCTATAGAAGGTGTGAGCACTGACCAAGCTGGATCTGTTCCCTACTGTCCCCTAGCATTCAGAAGGTATCTCATCAGGATTTTTAATGAAGTCTTAAAGTCATTTTAAGGCACTAGTTGGTAGGTAGTAAGTGCTCTTGCAAAAACCAGTGCTGAGTAAAGACAAAACATGCTTTGCTATCTCTGTAATTGACAGGAGAAAAGAACTAGTATTGGTAAAAACCAGACTGAACAGTATATGGTGTTTTATCTTTGTTACAGGTTCATTACATATTTTCTTATTTATTTTTTTTATCACTGCTACATAAATATGTGTTGAGGTAACACATGACTGTCTGGGAAATGGTCATTATTACAGACTTAATGACACTCTGTGGAGCAGGAGCCTGTAAGAAAAGGGTCAACCATGGTTCATTCCTAAAACTGACTACTTGGTCCTAAATCTTACAGAGAAATGGAAAAGAAAAACATGTAATGTGTTCGCAATTTATTTGTAAACTGCTCCACTGGGTGACATGGTGCAATGATTCTAACTTCACCCTTGCATCATTGTATTTTGAAAGTTCTGTGTATCTAATGTGAAAGGTCTTGCTCTGCTAGAAGGAGAAGAAATAATAAGCTTTTCCCATCCTTTTTACACCTTAGAAATTTTGTGGTTTGTTTCCCTGGCTTGTGTTACTTAACTCTGGGCAGCGGAAACATAAAATGGGGCAGGCACAGCACAATATAAAAATGTTGTGAATACACTTAAGTACAGCAGGATTTAAATATGGGAATTGCATTCTGCTATCCCACTACCCACACATCATGCTACCCACTCGTGAGTTTGGGTAGTATCTTGGTAATCACTGCTTCAAAATTTCAATCTCTATTGCAAATGACACTGATGAATTGCATGCTATGAAGCAACATTATCTGAATGTAACTATCTCTAAAGGTAGGTCATTCTTTGGGTACAAGGTTCATTTTAAATCTTCGTGCCTCTTGACTTTATAATGCTACAACACTGTTTTGAGCTTCCCAAATACGTATACTATATCTTTGAAGAGAACAGTTATCATCTATGCAAATAGGAAGCTTTAATTTCAAAGCAGAACTTAAAAGTATTTCAGTAATGTAAGTCACACACCAGCAAGTATTTTCTAGAAAGGTCTGCTGAAAGGGTACAATTCTACAACAGCATGCACTACTAAATCAGAAAACTTCCATTATGGTTTTGGTCAATTTTTGGGACAAGCACGAAAAGCAGTACCACTGAACACGATTGTTCCAGATCTCCATGCATGTGGAAACAGTCCCAAGAATTAGGATTACCTTTAGCTTCATTATTTCAATGCAACTGATAAACAGTTATCTTCTAAAACAACCTGGACCTACTTTTAAAACAACATAGAAGTAGTCCCAAAAATTAGAACTACTTCCATGTTGTCTTAAAGATAGTTCCAGATTGTTTTTGAAGGTAAATGCTTATCAACCACATTGAAATAATGAAACTAAAGATAATCAGTAGGGCAAAAGGCCCTGATACCTAAGCATGTATATTAATAAATGTGCTCTATCATCCTAACTCCCAATCCTAAGCATGTATATTAATACACGTGTTCTATCATTCTAACTCCCAAACCTAAGGATGTATATTAATACATGTGTTCTATCATCCTGACTCCCAAAGCACCTTTTGTCAAGGTTGAATTCCTGTAAAGTATTTTTCATTTCCTTCAGCTCTGTGGCTCATCAGTCCTGTGCTAAGAACCAAGTGAACTTTTGCTGTGTCAGTAGGTCTGTATCCTGTGGAATGTCACAACAAAATGCTAGCTCTTTTCCCTCAGAGCTGATAGTTACCTTCTCCCAAGCACTACAAATTCTCAGACTAGTTTTTTACTTTTAGCTGTCTAAACACTTGCATCCTGCTTGACCTACCTTTCCCAAATGAGAATCATAACTGCATTTGTACAGCAGATTGGTACAACTGCCTGAGCGATACGGTTAAGTAAAAAATTGTCTGTGTAAGAAAGTTTACAGAAAAGTGGTAGTTATTTTAGGAAGAGGAGAAGCACAAAGTACCCTTCCCACAGAACACAAGTGCTAGAACGGGCTTTTGACAGTGTCATGCAGAATACACCTGAAGAGCGTGCATTTGAGAAGTAGTCCCCAAGCCATGCACCTAAATATGCACAAATGGGAGGAGGGCAGCTTTCCCTGAAGAGCAAGTTTCCATACTAAACTGATGAACAACAGTTTTTCTAGGCACATTCTATTTAGGACTTCTAAATATACCCGTGCAATTTATGCAAAGATTATCCTGTTTGAGCATTTGCAGAAACTGCACTCACACTTCTAAGTTTATATATTGTCACTTATGCATAAAGCAAATACAAGGACCAAAGCTACTGAATGGTGAATAGTTTTGTTAATTTTTAACCACAAACATTAGTCCATAGTTAAGAAGTCTGACACCTTTGAATTTTGAACACATGCTTTAAACTACTGATTTGGAGGACTATTTGAAGTAAAAAATTAGAATGCTAACATAGGTATTAAAATCTGTAAATGGTAGTATCTTTAAGGTATGATCTTGACACGTCTCTTCATATTCTAAAGAAATGTAGCACCATGAGATGGGAGCTGAAGACAGAAGTCATAAAGCTTATAGTCATTTCAAGTATGGTCTGTCTTGGCTGCAAAAAAGAACTCTAACTTTGACCTTGATGAACTAACTGAGTTTGTTAAAAGCTAAATTAAAGAAACCTTTTTAAAATTGCTTCCCAAACTAAAATGTTAACAAGCTCCACTGTTTTCACCAAGTTCCATCATTTTCACCTTAAACGTGACCTGAATCGAAATGTGCTTTAAGACTTTCTAGAAAGTGACAGCTGATTTAGTAATAAAGTATCCACACTTTAAAAAGTACCTGAATATAGCATTCAGTGTTAATGTCAGAAGTAATAATCTAACAATTCCTACATACATATTCTAAAATATCTCTAACATCTAAACTTCAATATTCTCATTTTAGTGAGGATATACTATAACCATAAGCCCCTTTTTGAAACCATAACCACTGTAAATGAGAAACTTAATATGAAAACCTATTGAAACTACAATTTTAGCTCTATAAAAAAGCAAGGAGGAAGGCTTAAAGTAGACACCCAAAATTGCTTGGTTACTCTTCACAGTGTCATTAGTGGTAAAGATGAACTAAAGATGTCTGGTAGACATCTGTGAACGGTCATCCTGACAACAAAGTGTTGAAAGCTAAAATGACACAACCAGCTACGTAAGCTAACTAAATTGAGCCTAAAATGCACCACGAACGAGTCCTTTGGCAAAGACACACCTACTTCCCAGCTACATAAGCATTTTAAAACACTGAAGTGCTTCAGCTCAAGAATATGTATTCATAACCTGGAAACAACCAGACACCAGACTATGGAGATTGATTAAAGTCTTGGCAATCTTGACTTTCAAGGCAAATCTAGAAAATTTGTATATTAATAGTTTCAATGAAATAACTAAAGGGACATTAGTCATCTGAAAGGGAGGATGTTACTCAAGTTTTGGGTTTCTCACAGCCCTGCCCCAAATCTAGAAATATCTATTCAGCCTTGAGTACTTAAATGCAAATACATCAGCACATATAGCAAATGTACTTTTGGATGGATCCTAGGTGAGAACATACTCATTTTAATGCAGAGAACAAGGTGAGATAAGATACTCAGCATACACATCACTGCTATACTATCATGGTTGTTAAATATTTTGTTGAATTTTACTAATTCTGATTTTGTATTGCATTAATAGAATGAGCTGTATAACTGAAGCAAATTTAAATAATGGGAGGAAAGTCTAAGTTCATATGAAATCATAAAAACATTTGTATGGTAAGCACCACAAACTTCTCACTAACTGAGTCCTTTGAATGTGTAATCTGTGCAGCTCCTAATACTATTTATTGAAAGGTTGTGATCCTTAAGTTAAAAGCATGGTCACAGACCGCCTTCCCCAATTAGAGATATCCCCAGTATGGTCCTCAAACACAAGTATCTGGTTGTGTGTGTCATTTTAATCAGTCCTAGGCAATCAATCCACTGCATTAAAAACCCTGAACTGTTCTGTTCCAGCATAGCCTCATTAAAAAATAAACTGGTAAAGCCTGCCTTATAGATCAGTGTTTGGACAATTATACTGCTGTGAAGAGTAAGAAAACTTTGCAGCTAGATAATCTCAATGCCTTAAAGTTTAACATCAGCTGCCAAATATTCAGCACTTCTGAAAAAATGGGCCACACATTTAGGAGTCTAAACATGGCATTAAGAATCCAACTTTAGCAACTTGCACTTCACCTAATATTCACTGGTATGTGTATCATCTAGATCAGCCATTGAAAATGTGAAGTGGTATTAAATTGTACTAAAACTGTCATATCAAAAATTTGAAATTCTCCAAATTGAAGTGATTCTAAGGCAGAAGAACAGGACAGCAGCTTAAATTAAGTACCTAAAACTAACACCTGTTGTGACATACAATTTTAAACCACATTTTGTTTTTTATGTGATTGGCTTTCTTCAAAAACTTGAGCACATTTCAAAAAGAAAAATCTGCATTTGTACAAGATGCGACCTTACCATACCAATCCCCAGCTGGAGAGCTATGTTTAAACACAGAATAACAACACTCAGCTTTTAGGACCATGAACATTACACACTGTTTGTCTGAACAAACAGGAAGGACAAATCAAGGTGAAAACCACCTAGACACGCAGTGTATTTCCTTAATTCAAAAGGGACACAGAAATTAAATTCCTGTTCATAGAATGCAGTGTTTTTCATAGAATGAAAATAGTTGAACACTGATGTCTAGTATTGAACATTTTTAACATGTTTTAGTAAGATTATTTGCAGGATGGTAAGAAAAACTAACCTTGCAAACAAAACAGGATACTGCAGTTCTTAAAAAAAATAAAAATTTAGAAATAGTTCATTATTTTCATTGTACAAGAAATATAAATCAAAAAAATGGATATACAAAACACTGATCTCTGTCCTTGTGGTTTTTTACAGAAATGCCTGGAGCATGTTTTTTTGGGGAAAAACACCTGTATCAAAAGGTTTAGAAATATATTTTCAGCTTTGTACCCTATAATTGGGGTTTTTTTGTACTTTAGGTCAGGGAATAAAAGAGAATATTCATATTTTCTGACTTTTTGAAATGCAATGTAAGTGCCTCAAGTACAATCCCAAGGGCTGTGTAAGGTCAGTGGTGCCAGGTACGCTCTTCTAGAGAATTAGATTATCTAAATAAGGAACCTAGATTCTCTCTAAGGAGAGAGAAATAGGCCCCTCAATTAAATGCTTAAGTTGTACGGTGTCAATACTTGACAAGATTTCTAACTGTTCCTTTAATGTTTCAAGTACAAGGCAACAACCCTTCCCTATATGAAGTACCTATAATGGTGGAAGCAGTATGACTGAACTCAGAAAAAATTATGTCTACAAGGTTTTATGTCTGAAAGAACTTTATTTGATGCAGTTAGTATCATCTCAAAATCATGAGAAAGGCAAAACAGCTTCTCACAGTGAGCCACGTAAGAAAAACTTGGCTATAGGCTTTATTTGCTCACATTTAGATCAGTGTTGCCATGATGTTTAATTATTTTTACTTGAAACCAAAACAAACCGCTGAACTTTTTAAAAATCCTAAGGGATGACTTTCTTAACTTTTGTAAGCAAAAGCGGCTTCGCTGCAACTAATGTGGCCATTGTGAATTCAACTTCACATGGGATATGTTTCAGTTTTAACGAGGAAGTACAGAAAATCTGCTTTCATCCCTACAAGCAATACTCATAATAGTTTACTCAGTTATCAGTAAAGGACACTCATTGTCACTGGTATATTAATTTAATGTTACGCAGTTTTTAATCAGAATTGATGTCACTTCTATTCTGGGGACCACACATCAATGCCAATACCAAATAATAAAAAAGTTTGATGGAACGGCAAAGCTTCAAGCTTGGATACAATTCCTCTGTGGTTTATCTTGTTTGTATGAGGTACCTGTTTTTCAGAAAAGATCAGCAGATGACATGCTGAACGCTATCTGGACTTTGCAAAAATATTTAGCATTTTAAAAAAATGGTAGCTGAACACTAAAGATATACACAAAGTTAGTCTCTGAGAGCACTAGCTTTTCTAAGCTGTTTTTAATTGCTAAGTCTGAGCTACCTGAAGTTTGGAAGAGAGGTGCTTTGTCCCCTCCCCTACAAAATTTTAACTGCAGTTAGGCCAAAGAAACAAATATTCGGCAAAACTGTAAATGATGCAGTATGTATCCAACATGCATGCTAAAATGTGTTTGCTCTGTGGAAGCTTGGAAGAGATAGGTAACTTCTACACACACATAAATACTTTTGTGCTATACTTTCCAAATGGCACAAGATTTAATTACTATTATTTTTCAGTATTTTCTGAAATTGCTACTGTATCTTTAAGAATTCTCAATCTAAATACCACAGCCTTTTATGGAAGGAGACAAGCACAGCGCAAATCAGCAAAGATGGGTGTTTGACAGCATTGCAATTGCCAACAAGGCCTGATGAAAAGAAGCACGAGCTCCAAGCTCTGTTTAACTTTTTCATTATGACTTGAAAAATGTAACAGTCATCACAAGGAATTAATCACATAACAATAGTGTACTAACTGAAAAACAAGAACACGATTTCAGTGTAGCAAAGTAATTTATGGAAACATCTAGTGTTTCCACAATAGCAGTAGATAACACTGCAACCCTTCAAAGAGGTTTATTTTTACTGTGTTCTGCAACTATGACTTTATACATGTCACGGAGATTTAAGCATAGACAGATCAACAGCATAAAGATATCCAAACAGGCCTATTTTATTGGTGGGTCTGGTGCTCATAGGTGTGACCAATGATTGAGAATGCCCAACTTCTCACTCTGACATTTTAAAAAATCCCCCAATCCTTACACAGAAATATTAAGGTATTATAAAGTTAAATTGCAAGGATTTCTTTTCTACCCTATTACACAGAAGTTATTTAGATGATAGCCTAAATGCACAAGACACTTGCTCACACATAAAATGAGTTAATCTGTATTAGACAACCACTGTAGAAGCTTCTGAAAGTTCAAAGTATTGGTCATATGGACTCGTAAGACATACTGAATAAGCAAATACATTCACAACTTGTGCTTAGCTACATATGAATTCCAGTGTGTGTGTCACAGCGGTTTCAGTGTATGATGGGATTAACATTTTTGTATCTGTCCCTTAGGTTAACATCTTTGGGACAGATTTCAGCATTTACTTTCTACTATTTTTGCTGCCCTGCAAAGCATTATCAATCTCTAATACGTTTTACTTAATACAACACAGTTCCTGAAGAGTACAGCTTTTTTTTCCCCCATCTTTCTACCCACATAAAAGATTATTCTACTACGATATTTTAGCTAGCAAGGCTACTTAATGGAACCTGTTTTCACAGTATGGGCAAATGCATGTACTTGGAGCATAATTTCGGCATGTCCGAAAGTCACGTTAGCTTCAAAAACACTACAAGTATCAGAGCACACCTGGGCAGAGTCAGGACATGGCCTCCTGTGCCAAATTCACCAGAAAACTGGTAAGAAAAACCAGAATTCTAGTGGGAAATCCGGTCCCAAGGAGCACCCTCTTCCGACTACCTCAGCTACATAAGTGTTAGACTGCCATTTATGCAAATACAGCTCAAATGTGGTCACGATTATGACAAATGAAAGGCCTCTGCTAACAAGGAATGACTAAATTAATATAGGTAAAAATAGGAAAAATAACATTTTACCAAGAGGTTACTGAGGCTGCAGTTAAATGACTTAAAGTCACATAAGATGTCACTGGCAAAATTCAGGAGGTGAATCCAGATCTTTAGTTCTAAGACACATCCTTCTGTTTAACGCTTCTAAATCACAGGGCTTCCAGACAACACAAAAACAAAAGGTGCTAAAATGTGGAGGAAAATGATCTCACACACAAACATCAGCCTAAAATACCAGTAGAAGACAAACATGACAAAGACTCGAGAACCATCTACAAAAGTAAGAAAACCTATGTACAAGGACAAGCAAACAAACAAACAAAAAAACCTTGAGTTTTAAAGGAATTTGTAAGAATATAAGCATTACCACAGGCAGAAAATACTTGCTGGATTAAACATACTATGTTTTATTGCTTCATCAGCTCCTACAGTTTGCATTTTTCTTGACAATCAATATTCTTATTCAACTGTGAGAATCATATATTGCTGAATACACTGAACACGTGGGGATTATTTTAAGACTAAAAATAATACAGAAACACAATTTTCAAACCAAGTATCAGGGCTGCAACCACTGTTTAATTCTCATTTAAAATGAATGAAGTAAAAATGCTATACAAGACTATGAACACACCAGGTATACCATCCTTACCTGCAAAGGAAGGAGAGTATTACTGTTGGTGTCAGTTCGGAAAACATTATCTTCAATCCACGATTTTGGTGTCAGTGATGGAGTAGAGCGAGAAAATTTAGGAGGAGCTATGACATTACCAGAAAAAGGCTTCTTCAAAGGAGAGATCTGGTTCATAGTTCCTGGAATTCCCATGTTTCCAGTTCTACGATGGTCTCTGCCATGCATTCCTCCCCAGGATATATTTCCCGTGCTCCAGCCGCTGCTCTGATTGCTCCAGGGTGACTGCTTCAGAAGAGGCTAAAAAAGAAAGATTAATTTATATTATTTTGAAAATACTTGAAATGCTTTTCTACTTAAAAAAAACCAAACCCCAAAACAACCAACCACCAAGTAAGCCATGTGCAGAGATTTCTATGAACCATTCTCTCCTGATAACATGCAAATTAGTTACTGAGGCAAGGAAGAAAACACAGCTTCATTAAAAAAAAAGTCATTCCTACTCCCCCATATGTCTCCCCAGTAAACACCTTATGCAGCCAATTTTGATTATCATTTTAGTACCTGGTAGCATTTTTAAAGCTATGCAGAAGACAAATTCCAGGGTGTAAAACCATGTCACAAAAAACCCTGAGACCAGTTTTTATCATACATTACTTGATATTGTATGATGAGATCTCTGCATAAGTAACAGAAGAATTTTAAAAAGATTTAAAAATTATTAAAATAATATTCATATTTCTACTAATAATTATTGTTACTCAGTGAGTAGTATTTCACTGCAGTGAGTAGAAATTTAAAAATTTAAATGGCAGATTTAATTCCCCCTCCCAAGTATTTTAAATACTATTGTCTCAGTATTACCATATAAGAGCAAAACCAGCACTGACTACTGAAGAGAGAATCTGTTTGAATGAGCTATCTTAACATTTCCACATTAAAATGCATTGTTCTGAAGCCACTGCTCAAATATTTCTGGAGTCATGAACAGACCAATTTCTGGAGTAATGAGTCTATGGGATTCTGCAGGGTGTACTCTATAATTTTTTTTTTTCCCCATCTAGGTATGGTGTATCTTACACTTACATAAAGACGCTTTTATACAAGTGTATGTAAATACACTTACAGTAAGTGCACTATATTCTCTAATATGAAAATGGAAGAAAGAAGATTTTAGAAAGAAGATTTTTAAAGGATTAAGTTTTTATTCCTAAGCTACAACTTCTGCTGAAAAGTGACCTATAGTGGTTGTCATATTACCAAGAGGTGGACCCACTGAGCATGACTGACAGTGAAGAAATGTATTTAGTAGTTTCAAATCTGACTGTTCTTGGAAACGCTTTTTCTCAAACAGAAATGGAATGGGGGTGCGTGTTACGATTCTAAATTCAGTTCTGTGAAGTGAAAACACAGTACTTTTATCTCTCAGCTTAGCTGCAAGCAACCCTCAAGCTGCAATTCTAATAAAAATTTAAAGCATGTCAATATGTTATATATTAGGTAAAAGAAAACTTTCTGAAGACAGAACGATAAAATTGTAACACCCCCACCACCTTCACCCCCCAGAAAACAAACCAAAAAACCACTAAAACCATTCTTGGTCAAGCGACCAGGAAAACATCCTATTCTATATAATTATAGATAATTACGTTGTAAAACTTGGAACGCTTGCATTGGAATTTTGGGAGAGGCAGGTACTCTATTATGAAACAAACCTTACGAGATAATGCCAAATGTTAACAAGCCTCTAATATTGCTAGCTATGCTGTCATGGCACTGTTTAAGTATACCTACACCTTGTAGGTGAGAGAAAATTCCTGTACACCTCACTGCTGGAGAATTGCTTGGAATTTGCTTTAAGAAGGTTATTATAGATGTTAAGGACAACTAGCTCCTAAGCATAATGCATCGAAATCAGTTATTGAACAGGCACACAATGTGAGATTCCAGTTCTGATACAAACGAATCTCCGCCGATCAAATCTGACAGGATTTAATACTAGAACGAAAAAAAATTAAGATGAGGCCTATTTAACTTCAGCCTTTCATAACTGAGCAAATTATTGGAGCAAAATGGGCTTATTATGCAACAGCTGGTAATACTAACACCGATTTCCTTCTTACTGATTTCTTACAATATTCTGATCCAGTAAAAAACGTAAACTTCCATTTTAATAGGGGATCGTTACACCCCTCGATTAAAATCGGATTAAAATCGGTCACAGAACTACCATAACTTGAAACACTGCGCTGTTCTCTCATACCCATTCAAGCAATGTCAGTCAAAACCCATGAAAAAGCAGTACGGTGTCAACTTTCGCATGACTCTCCTCTCGGCGACCCGTGCCCGTCCGACCGAGCCCGCCCGAGGGCCGGTCCGCGGCTGGGGAAGGGGCTGCCCGGGGGGGCGGCGCCGGCCGGAGCTGTCAAGCTCATTGTTCCGGGGACACCGCGCCTGCCGCGGGGGGCTGGGGGGGACAGG
>NW_008236769.1:5272020-5272939 GCF_000691975.1 Corvus brachyrhynchos
ACACTAAAGAGACAAAGATAATAATCTTTGTGGCGAAGGGTTGGGGGGAGAGCTTGAACACCCGCCTGTCGTAAACCACTATGCAAGTCCCAAAACAGCTAATTTATAGGAATAAAGCTTTCTTCTTTGCCATCAACGCCACTGTACTGCTTTAAAAATATAGCAGCTTTTTGATACGAGCCCATTTTTATCGGAGATTTCTTTTTCCTTTTCGTTTACTGGGACCCCCGGTAAGGCGGCCCTTCCCGCCTACAGTCGCACCCACAGGGATCCACTAGATCAGGAATCCGCCCGGACAGGTCACTGCCTCCGGACAGCAACTCCTCCGTCCGACCCCCCAGCCGCCACACCGCAACGCAGGGGGAGAGCGGGGCATTCCCGGGCCTGGCACTGGCGGGGAGGGAAGGAGGGAAGGCGAGGAGGCCGCCGGTACCTCCACAGGGCAGGCGACCCGGTCTCCTCAGCTAGGCTGCTGCCGCCCCCCGACCGCCCCCACCCCAGCCCCGCTGCCGGCTCGGAGTCGCCGCGGCGCCCTTAAGAGAGCCGGAACAGCCGTCACAGTGACGTCACAGGCACCGCCCCGGCCCGGCCGACCTGGTAATGAGCCTATGGGCCCGCTCCCTCATGAATAATGCATTAGGCCGGGAGCCCGCCCCCCCCGGCGCCGACGAGCCGGGTGGGTGCTACCACTTCAGCCAGGGGGAGGTGGTAGCCCTGTGGGCCGCTTGGGTAAGGAAGGCACTCATTGGGCTCCGACGACCTGTCTACCGTGAAGGGACAAACACCTGAAATAAAGATATTTTACTTCGTTTTGCGGCAGCGGGTGCGATTGGCTTTTATCCCAACAGCCTGGGCAGGGGCAGCGGTGACGCTGGTTTCTTCTGCCGCCCGCGATCCCGTCAGGCGCTCATTAGGGGCG
>NW_008236769.1:5273051-5293189 GCF_000691975.1 Corvus brachyrhynchos
CAAGGCCCCGCCCAGCCCCGCGCGGGGCCCCGCTCACCCCAGCGGGTCCGGGGCGCGCCGTGTGCCCGTGTTCCCTCTGGGATACGGGGCTGTCCCTGTCCTGTGGGACGCTGCAGCGTGCCGGAGCTCCGGCAGGAACCTGGGCTCGTCACCCCTTCCTCGTCAGACGCCCGGGGCCTGCCAGCAAACCTTGTTTGTTGGGCACCTCAGAGGCCCACGGGAGCTCGGGCGGAACCCCTGCTGGGGTGTGGTGGCACGGGGTGGTGCCCTCTGAGGTATTCCAGTACCAAAGGTGGGGTTTTACCCTTTCCATACAGTGGAAGGACAGTTCTTGGCAGCCGTTTCGTGGAAACAAATAAATAGTTTGGCACGTACAGATGCAACATTGATGTAGATGTATATGTCCCTGAAAAGACTAAAACAAGCGGCCTCTCTTTGTGCTCTGGGAAGGCTGTAGCTCAGCAGTGGAAGAATTCATATGCGGCTGTTGAATGTGTGAGTGCATGGGGAAAGTGTCATTATGTGCTTGACCTATCTAACTTTTCTGTAGGCATTTGTCCATGCCCACTATCAGCGACTGGATGGCTTTATTCCACCTGCCCCATGGACCTTTGGTCTGACCCAGTGTAACAATTCTTATTTCTTAAATCTGTATATGTTTTCTCTATGCATATAAAACATAGAGAAAAAAAAATATTTCAGCGTTTGCAGTCATCTCTGATGTGGTTGCGAACCTGTGTGTGTATGTATTGGGGAATCTGTGCCATCTTGCAGGGTTAACATGAAAACGCATTTGCAGCGTAGAACAATAATTGATACATGTTTATCTTTGCTGTATTGTGGCTTAGCACTCCAGAATTATTCATTATATTGGCATTTGTTTCAAGAACTCTGCAGTCTTACAAGGGCTAAAAAATCCAGAGTGCAGACGAAGGCCTTACAGATGATCACACAGTGAAAAGATGTTGCAGGCTGAGTACTGGTTCCTCTCTGAAGAGTGAGTTGCTTCACAGCACAGTCCTCATAAACACTAGTTTTGAGAGCTGCAGAACTGGTAGCATCTGGCTTCCCTTTATGTTCCTGTCATACACCTGACATTGAGTTGTGTGCAAGCCTGAACAGAAGCTGTCCTCTACCTGGGGCGTTCTCAGGCGATGTCTAGCAAGGGTGGAAGCAGTGCTGCACTGCACTCTCCTGTAACCAGTTGCCTATTTCTACAAAGTGTGTAGAAACTCATTCAGTTGAAGGGGTTTTTTTTTTTAAGAAGTGAGTTTCTCTGTCCGTCACCTTTAAATTAAGCCCAAATTCTAGCAATTCTTCCTTCAAAACAGGTTTCTTGGTGTATGTGAGTATTTTTTAAATTGACTGAAAAACAAGAGTACTCACATCCTTCTTATCTCTGGTATGGTATGGTAGGGTAGCCACTCACCCCAATTGTGTGTGTTTCTTAAAACAACTTTCACAGAGTGAAGATCATCTGGTTTTAACCATGTAAAAAGTAAGTGTCCACTCTGCATTAGCTGTCTAATGTTCAACAAACACAAGTGCTACCAAAGGATGATTTATCCCCTAACGAAAGTACTTTTAGGGAGAGAAACCTGATCTCTCTCTCTCTGCTGATTATGAGGAAAGGTTCTGGCTATCTTGCTGCAGAATCCAGTAGGTCTTTGGTGGTCCCTGGCCTTGTGGCACATGCTACTTGACTCTCATACAAGCAAGAACAGTTGTACCAAGTCAAACCAAGCGTCCTGCAGGCTCTTCTGCCTCAGATACGAGACTGCTTGGTGTGTGCTGAGGCCACAAGTTCTGGCTTCTGCTCCACCAAATCAAGCCTCTTATCTGGCACCTTGGTGCCATCAAGAGGTGCTGAGGCCTGCCCTTGGCAGTTTGTTTTCTCTGTCCAGTCTCCAGTTTCTCAATTTTTGACCATTTGGCCTTCACACCCTCTTGTGGTAATGTTTTTCTCTCCCTTGTAATCCCTCGATTCCTTCCTGCTTTCTTTTGTCTTAGCTGTCCCTTTCTAGGGGAGGCTTGAGAGCTTTCTTGGGTTAGACTAGTTGGGAGGTAATAGTGTCTGAAAATAAATGCCTAAACAAATGCGTAAGAGCAAGCTAAGAATGTATTATGTTTCCTTCAGGTACCTCACCTATTTGCAACACAGGAACTCCCTAAATTTGCCTTTCCAGACCTTAGGGTGTACTGAGAGGCTTGGACTCCATGTTCCCTGACTGTTACCGAAGCGAGACTGCCTGAAGAGGAGAGCATGCTGGCATGCCTCATCTGAGGGACTTGAAGAAGCTAGAGAGTCATGGAGCTGGGATGAGTTCCTTAGACTAGACAACAAACATTACAAATGCCAAACCATATGCAGTATCACTATACATAATATGTAAATTGGAAAAAACAGATGTTGCAAAACAAGCTGTCAGTACGGTAGAACCAAATATACATAAGTTATGGTTTTTGCAGCCATTAATCAACCTGCTTCCGTGTATTCATTCCAACAAACGTGCCAGACATTGACTTCACCTGGGAGGCTTGTGGTAGAGCTGGGGCTTACAGCTGTCCTGGGTTTGTTGGTGCCTGAAATCTTACTTGATCACCTTATTTGTCTGGTGTTCTGCATCATCCAGTGGGTGCTAAATTTTGTGTGGCAAATTTAACCAGGGGTGCTATAGAGTAGAAAGTATAAGGACAAATGACATTAAACTATATAAAATAGCTATAACTATATAAAGAGAAAATAAACTGTAAGGATTCCAGAGCAGCTCTTCTGGCTGCCATTTGGGTGACATGAAAGCAATCATCAAGGTAGTGGCTTCTGAGTTTTGCCTCTCAGTGGTTATCATCTCTTTTAGAAATTGCCATGCAGAGCTTAAGTTCTTTCCTTTTATTAACCCAGGAGAATAACATCTACTATTGGCCAGTGTTAGGAACAGGATTTTATTATATGAGAAGGGATTTTGGCCCACGGTTCTTTCTTTTGCTTGAACAATAAAACCTTTAGCAGTTATAAGAACTGAAAGTGATTGTGCTGAGATACCGTGCACTTAGAGTAGTCTGTGGGTTTGGCTTCTTTAAAAAGTCTGTTCTTTTCATGATCAGATACCACTTAACAAGTGTTACGGTTTTTGTGAACACACAATAAATCATGAAACTGATAAAAATTTAGATATAGTATGTGGACTTTATATACTACTATATATAGTAGTACACAGAGCTACTTCAGCGCTTCCTTATTTTGTAAATGAACATGAACACAAGAATATCAGGAGCCTAATGTACACAACAGAAATAGCTCTGACTAGTGGTAGAATCTGCTCTTTCCTTCCTATTAGCTAGTTGGAAAATCACCATGGCTGTGATTTTGAATATGGGCTGCAATTCAATGTACATATGAGAAGTATCTTTGCTGTCATTCCAATACTAAACACAGCTTTTTTTGATGATTTTTTGCATGTTACGATAAAAGTAAATGTTACAGATAGAATTGACTTCAAAAAACCTTTTGTGGATTTGCTCAGAATAGTAGAGACTCACTGCCTGCTTGTAATGCAACAAATTGTTCTTTCCACAGCACACAGTATTTATAGGCCTTTCACCATTTGCAGTGATTTACTACTCCATTTAACATCTTTTCCAAAGCTCTACAGCTACCAAAAAAAAAAAAAAAAATTAAAATCCGTTTCTTGTTTTCTCTTTGCTGTTTTACCACTCCTTTTCGCTTTCCATATCTACTCCTTTTCCTAGGCTCTTTGTTAGCCCTCTGTATTTAGGTAGCTGTGTCTGTCCTGCAGTGCTTGCAAGGGTTCTGATGAAGATCTGCTCAATCCTCCCTGTGATCAGGCTGTCTAGGGAAGTACACAGTCTGCTGTCCTGTGGTCTGTGACATGTCTGCTTTGTTGCTCAGCTTAAACTTTGAAATGGGCTTGCATATGCATTCCAGGAGCAGAACATTGTTCTAACTGGTAACAAAATACATGATTCACATACTTTTGCTAGAGCTGCTTCCTCTTAACCTTAAAGTTGATTTTTTGTTAATGACATTTTCCTCCCATGGAAACATGGTAAACAGTCTGGGACTGGAGGTTATTCATATAGAAAAGCAGATGATGAGGTTTGACGTTTCACAGGAAAAAGAGGTCTGAAGATTTATATCAATGTGCTTCATTCACTGTTTTTCCTGTTCTTGATTTTTTTAAACTCTGAAAATTATAGTCATGCACCCTTAGGAAGGAGATAGGTAAGTCTTTTTCAGCAGTGAGCAACCTATTGAGTCACAGGAGCTTACCTTTTCTCCTGGTGGTTTTTCTCATTAAAAGAAAAAATATTAATTATCCAGATATAACAGAACTGGGTAAAAAACCCTTTCTTAGGTCACTGTGTGTTGAAATGAAATGAAAAGCAATGGGAAAAGTTAACACCAGTAATTGAAATAGTTTACTTTGTTCTCTTATTCACACCCCCATGTTATGTTTTTGTTTGTTTGTTTTTAAAGCTAAAAATCTTAAAATTCACAGGAGCTGGGCAGCTTTCTTCCTTTACTCAAAGCCCAACTTCCATCACGAAAGCCTGCTAAACTTGAAGGGTATAGGTTCTGGTCACAAGAATGCAAAGCAGTGATCTACTCTGTTTTTTCTCCTTTGTGCCCTGGAGTTTAACCAGCACACTAGACTAATATTTTCTTGCTTGCTAGTGGCAGTTTCTGTTTCTTTTTTGTTTTGGTTTTTTTTTTTGGTAGTGGAAGTCATTAGAGTTTCTCCCAAGAGAATCACTGCCAAAGTAAACAAACATCTTCATGAAAGGAGAATAATGTCTAGAGTATTCAGAATTCCATGTTTTACAGACGAGTATTTATGGCAACCAACTAGTGAATTAAAGTGAATGAAATCCTATTTCTAGTTTGCTACTTCTACTGTGCTAATTGAATGTGGCAATTTCTGCTAGCTTCTCAGCTATGCAGTGCAAGTACTGGATGCTAGTTATAATTTAGGATGAAGGAAAATATGAGATGAAACTCAGTTTAGAGTAAGGATTTTCTTTTATTTTTTATTGTTGGGAATTGAATAGTGCATGTAAACCTCCAAGGAATTGCTGTTGTCTCTAAAATGTTCTGCATGTGGTTGGCAAGAACAACAAGGACAGAGGAAAGTTCAGCTAAAAAATTCATAAAGGCTGTCTGGTGGAATGCATTACAGTCATCTGTATACCTCTGTGCTCTTATCCCTCTGAACTGATAATTTTTAGCTGAGATGAAACGTTCTGAGGAGCAGGAGGCTGGCAGATTTGCAGCGTAGATTGTTTGAAGGTTTAAATACTGTGACTATCTCATCTTACTGTAAGTCTGTAGATATAATGTAAGCTGGAGTTGCTGAAAAGTGATAGAATGGCTCATGTGAACAGCCAAAAACCCCTGAAGAGCTTATTTTGTGTGTGCTGCAGAATCCTGCACACTTTCCATCTCCTTTACAGGATAGCAATAATTCCCCAGTGGAGCAGAGACACTTCGAATTTGTTGGCGATGAGACCATACCTAGTTTTTTGTTTAGGCAGTGGCTTTGACAAAGGGGACCAGTGCTAACTGGGAACTGCTGCCAACACCATCATATGTTTCTTGACAAATGCGAAGTGTTCAAAAAGTTGGCACTACAAAATAGCGATACTGTCAATCTTTGTTTAATTCTCAAAATGCCTTTGAAGCTTTTAAAGCTTGTGTTGTTGCTGATGCGCTCGCATATCAGATAACATTTTTGACAGTCCTTATAATATGGCTGGTTAATTTAGTCACATTACTAGAACATAAACCAAAATTCTGAGAGTGCTAAGATTTTACTGCTGGTTTTTCCTATGTCATGTGAGCAGGAGAAGGGTTTGTGCAGCAGTGTGTGCTACTATAGCCAGAACACAGTATTTTCTCATCTCCTTTTCTATGCACTGTGCAGATGCAGCTGCTGCTGTTGATTAAACATGAAGGTGTTGTTCACAGCTCTGGGAGTAAGTTTGGGTTCTGCTTTACAGAATACATGAAACATCTCTACTGATTAGACAAATGTTCAGCCTATATTTATGTACCTGAATATTGTGGTGTAGGAGGCACATTGAAATTTTAAGGAATTATTTCAGTGATCGTTGGCTAGATCTCCAGAAGCTCATGGACCTGAATTGTGCTAGGAATAACTGCATGGTGCTTCCAGTGATAGAATAATCTGTTCTGAAGGGTTGCATACTCTAGTGTGACTGTATGTAGGAGACGATACAGGAGACCCAAGGAAACTCTGGAAATTTTTGGGCAAGGAGGCTTCGAAGTAGCATTCATTGAGTCCTATAAACAGCCCCGATGCAGCAGGAAGAAGCAAGTATGTGTCTGTAGCTAGGTCTGCCCCTCTGGAGGGGTGTACAGACCACATAGCAAGTTAAAGAGAAGGAGTAGATGTTTGTACCTCAGCAGGCTATTAAAAAATTGCTTTCAGTTGCTACAATATTTATTAAAGTTTACTTATTAAACTCTAAAAGGTGGTAGAGGGACAGGTTCCCCTTCTGAGCCACAGCATCTGTGTTGCACAAAAACCAAAGGCAACCTATCTGATTTATATGTGAAAATACATTCTCTTGTACTTGACCTTATTTTCTCTTTGAGTGTAAGACGGATGCTCACTAATTTTACACCACCACCCACTGTTTCAGTAAAATTATTTTCAACTGATTCTGTAAGAAATTTTCTGCTTTAATTAATATGGAATTATCTCAGAAATTACCAGTGCAGAGTCTTCAGATTTACCATAGTATTAAAAAAAAAAAAAAAAAAGCCCTAGGGTATATTACCATTTCCTGCAGCTGTAGGGAGGAGGAGAGAAGATCCAGCAGGCAGGAATTGTGCAGCAAGATTAATTTATTTAATTATTTTACAAACTCTTTTATAGACTTTTTTCTTCATAGTCTAATTGGACAAAGGATCAGCCACCCCTTGGGTGATTGGCTAAAATCCTAAAACATCCATTGTCAAAATATTTTTCTACTATACTATAAACAAGACTTTTCAAGGCTGCAGGTGTTTGGTTGTTTACATAACTCTGCTACCTCTTCTGTGAGAGAGAAAAGTCTCTCACGGACTTAGAAAGTAGCAAGAAAATCCTTGCTGGCAGCATTTTTGTATCCACACCATAGAACTAAAATTAATCAGTCTAGAGCTGAAGAAGCACAGATTAAAATTAAAAAATACATTAACCATATAATTGTGACTAGTTATGATGATATATCCAGGAGCCAAGGTGGGGTCAACAGCTCTGGGCTGGCCATTGTGGTATCAGAGTTTAGCTAGTCAGGAGCAGCTGGCCTCCTTGAGGGTAGGATGCTCTCCTTCCCATTTGCTGAGGGCATGCAGCATCTTTTAGGAAATGCTCCATCATCCATGGCTGGAATGATGAGACTGGTCTGGTGATGAGGCTGTCCCTCTGGGAGGGAAAAGGGACAGGCCTGGACACAGTGCAGAATTGAACTCGGCTCTGCCATACAGCAAATGAAGGCTCTCTCAACACTTGGCTGGTTTTAGTCATGTCCTAGCTGCCTTCCCCACCCCTGGCTTTTTGTTTGGTTTTTAACCTACTAAGTTATGTTTCTGAACAGTGCAGAGTGACTCTACTGAAGCTTTCACTTATTTTCCTCATTCTAAATATGCCTAGCTCTAGGTGGGACTCAGAAACAAGAAATCTGAAGTCCTCTCATAATAATTTACATCTCTGATCTAATGATCAATTGTAAATCAATGTTAAGCTTCGTGACTTTTGAACATTCATGCAATTATGATGATACAAAGACATTGAAAAGCACTATGCTAATTTTGCCCCATATATTTTAGTTACTAAATCATATTATCCATGTGATTATTTCTTAATGCTCATATATAACATTTTTAATAATTGTAAAGAAATCCAAGAAAAATCTTTGCCAAGAATCTATGAAATAGCTAAATGTATTAGAATATTAATGTTACAATATTTTTGAAGTCCATTAGCTATAAAAAATAAGAATTGAAACCTAGAAAATGTAGGAAAAATATTGCATTTCAATAAAATGATAGATATTAAAAGAAGAAAATACACAGTTAAAAGCCATCCAGACAACCTTAATTTACTTCTATAATGAGAACCTGAGGGAAATGTGGAGTTAAAATTAGTTTATTTCAGTAGACTCTTAACTTTTTTAACCCTTTATGCCCAGGTTTCAATAAAAGAATTATGATTTCTTGAATGTCTTAATCATCAACTCCTCTACTTTCATATGTTTAAGTTTTTTGTAAGTTTTATCTAACTGAGCACTGGAAGTTGTGCTTTCTAACCATGTAGCTACAAGGTGAAGGAACTAAGGAAAGAGCAGAATTATTGCCTTCATCTTTTATACAGGGAGTACAAAACCTACTGTAATTTTGTTATTCTTCTCTCATTATGGCATCAAGAGCTCAGATCCATTTTTATGCAGTGGCACAAAACAGTTTCCTGCTTAAGTATATCTTACAGAAGCTGAGGAACACATATGCCACAAATCAATTGTACCCATGATATTAAAAGGGAAGGTTACCTAGATCTTCAAAAATTCGCAAACTTTGAGTACATGACTTTGAGTAATTGTGATATCATTTCAGGTCAGTGTGCTTTGACTGGTGGTCAGTCAAAACGAATCGTCCAAGGAATCTTTGTCTTCACAGTGGTAATCTTTTTTTTTTTTCATGCGTATATAGTAGGTTGTGACTAAAGAGCAGAAAACCTCATAAAATTTCTACATTAGGAAATCGAAGAGCTTTTCCTTTCTGTCTTTCCTCCCAAATAACCTTTCTTTTTTTCAACATCGAAAGGTCGTCTTTATAAGAGGAAATTTACCAGAGACTAGAGGGGTATAATTATGCCTTGTGGATGCTTTTTAATCTTGCATGAATGCCTGTAGAATTCAAGCATCCACATGGGGTGTTATACCATCAGAACTATAGGGGCGTATTTATGCCAGTGAATTCTGTATGGAGACAAATGCTTTATGAAAGGGAATTTTATTTTGGCTCTTTGCTTTTCAGCTTATTCATGTTCTGAACTAAAAGGAGGTGATCAAATCAATGAAAATAATGAAAATTCAATGGTTACCAAGGGCTGGGGAAATTGGAAAGTAATAAATATATACATTTCCTGATAACACTCATGGGCATTTTTGTTCTTATTCCCTCGCCAGTGTTTGAGTTTTTGAAGGGTTTAGTGAAAGGTTAATAAACAAGGTTTGTTCTTTGCTGAGCCTCATAAACTAATATATGTAATAGCTAAACTCTGGTAGAATATTAGAGATTCTTAGCTCCCATAAAAAGCAGCTGGGGCTTCAGGCAAATAGGACACTGGAGAATTAGTTGAACACTTTCTAGTCTCTGTAGGACCTCAGCAGTTAGCACTGATGAAATCAGCCATTGAACTGCTATATGTGAGTTTTCCTATGTCCCAGTTAAATTTTAATTCCTAAATATGTGAGTCCTAGGACAGTAGTCAAAATGTTCTCTACAAAAGTAGTCCATTTACATGAAAATAACTTTCAGTAGGTCAGTAAGGGTGTAGTAACACTAATAATTATTTACAAAATGTGCTTAGAGTAAATTACAAGCATGTCTCAGTGTAATTGCTGCATAGACTTTAAGAGAAGAAGAGCTTAATCATTTTGGTGATGTAATCCAGTCCAGCCTTAGCACTGACCACAGAGCATCGTACTGTATGTCTTGCTTGAAGACCAAGGTGAACTTCATTAGAAAGATGTCTCATTCATATTTAAAGAGTTCAGAGAACAAAGAGTCCACCACTTGTATACCAACACTCACTCTTCATGTGAAGTGTTTTATTTGTGGTCTGAATTTAGCTTTGACTTAACTTGTTCAATCTTTGCTGGATTAAAAAAGCCTTTAGCACTGGACAGTATCCAACGAAAATACTTAAAGGCTGGGATCAAGGCATCTCAGCCCTCTTTAGTTGTTAAACAAATCTCATTGAGGCACCTTAGTTTCTAACTGTAAGGCAAGATTTCTGTATCACCAGTTTTTCTTGTAGTTTCTTTCAAGTTTTCAAACATCATCTTAAGTAAGGATGTCAGGGTTGTCAGCAATGGTATTACTAATGAGAGAATTGCAACAGGAGCTGAACAAAAGCGTGCTCTCGCCTTGCTGTTTTTGAAGCATGGAGAAGTTTTTGTTTTTCATATTTCTTGTCACAAGCCTTTTATGAGAGAGAATTTACAAGGGCCTCCATTGGATAATATGTTTTTCAAGGCAAGCTTATTAGAAGGAGACAGCAAGGTGATACCTTACTGTGATAACCAGAATATTTGGGTTTGCCCTGAGTAGTGTTGCACACAATGGTAGTGCTTCGCTCCTGCTTATTTTTATTTATATTATTTTATTTTTATACGTATGTATATATAATTTATATTATTTTATTTATATTCTTTTTATCTGCTATGATTTCTTTTAGAGTTGAAAATACAGCCTTCAGTCTTGCAAATATTGTTTACTTTTTTTTTCAACATGTATAATCAATTTTTTATCATTAATGAAGCATACATCTGTCATATCGGCGTGAATCGAAGCGAAGCAGTTTACAAGAAAGCATGGCTATGCCATTTTCTTTATTTCCTGTTTTTCACCTGTAGAATTTCCTGGTACTGATTCTTTGTTTTCATCAGAGCATATCCCTGTATGTTCCCCCAACATATTCACTGGAGGTAAATGAGCAGAATTAGTCCAAAAAGTCTTTCCTGTGAGCTGTCTCTTGAAACATTGCAAATAGAAGATGAATCTGGTTTTGGTTACCAGTAGAACTCTTAAGTTATTTATTTTGTAATTAATGTAGAATAGAGGTCTTTACATGGTGTCATGAAATGGTTAGGTAAGTGTTTTAGAAGGATACAAGTATGTAGTTTTGCATTTGTACCCCATCACTCTGCAGCTGTTTTAGGCCTGCTATGCAAGCACACTGAAACATAATATTTAAATTTCTTTTTCGTTAGCAGTAGTTTCCCATCTTCAACTGTTCTCTCCAGAGCAAGTAGTGCTAGTCATGGTAAAGCCTTAGCTAGACTATCTGAGGAACTTTTTTGGTGTTCTGAAAGTAGTGAGATCAATTTTATTGTGGTTGTGTGGATTTGTGCAAGGGTCAGAGCACTGAAGACATGCTCAGAAGAGGGAGCAAGGAAGCCCGTCAGCCTGAGGTCTGCTTGCAATGTGACCCTGAGAAAGAAGTGATTGAAACTGTGAGTAAGGAAACTGTCTCCTGCTGTTTGCTTCCTACTGGGTTCAAGGAAACAGCATATAATTTATATATAGTTTGTACATAAATAGGACTGCATTGAATGAATGCCTATCAACAGTTCCAGGTGTAACATACAAGACATCAAAAATCAGCAAATTGTTTGTGTATTTACTGACAAAGCTTATAGCGATATCTTAGAAAACCCTAAGTGAAGGTGAGTGGAGACAAAAGGCATTGATTAAATTTAACTAAAACTACATGGCAGGTCTGTTTCTCTGTCTGGTGTTCTAACTGAAAATTATGTATTTCTGGCAGCACTGAGTATTTTTGTTTGCTTTGTGTTTTCTAGTCAGAACAAAACCTTGATAGTTATGGAATCATATAGAAAAACCTGGGGTGGAAGAGAGCTCTGGAGATTATCTGCCCCAGGCTCTTATTGAAAGCAGGACCTTAGATGAGATAATCAGGGCCCTGTCAAGGCTGATGAGTTCCCAACTTCGCTGGGTAACCTGTTCAAAGTTCAGTTGCTCTCATAGTAAAGAATTTCTTCTTAAACTGAAGTGGGTCTCCCCTGAAGCAGCCTATTGCCTTGTGGCACTGGGCATCTTGCCAAAAAGAATCTCCATCCTCTCTGTAACAACCATTTAAGTGTTAAAAAATGGTGTTCAACCCTCAGCTGTCTCTTCTTCATGCTGAACCAACCCAATTATTTCAAGCTTTCTTCATCTGTCAAGTTCTCCAGTCCTCTGATCAGCTTGATGGCCTTCTGCTAGACTATCTCCAATTTTTTAGTATGTCTTTTTTGCTAAGAGGATCAAGACTGGACACAATATTCCAGGTATGACCTAGTAAGTGCTGAGGAGACTGGCATTACCATGTCTTTTTTGTTTGCTGGCTGCAGACATACTGAGGAAGCCCACAACACCATCTGCTTTCATTCCTGCCAAGAGCACCAGGCTGCCTTGTGTTTAGCTTGTCATCCCTTTACCCTCAGTAGCACTATTTACTTTTTGACCACATATAATGAAAGCAAGGAACAGAAGTTCACAAAGCTTCTGGAAGAAAAGGGTTTTACCCTAAAGCCCAGTGACTTCAGCCTTCACCCCCAGTATGGGAGACTTGGTTTTAGTTCTTTCCTTCTTTTGAAGAGCTGGACTTATGTTGCTCACAACCCTGAGCTGTGCCCTCGGGAGGAGGCTGTAACAAGCCACAGCATATTCTGGAGTTCTTTCAAATTCATATGTTGCCACAATGATATTTTTTTTTAATATGCTTCTGATGTTTCTTAGACTAGGGACTACAGGTGTCATACCTCCTTGGGGTTCATTTGTCACCTCGCCTTCCCTTCCCTTCCCTTCCCTTCCCTTCCCTTCCCTTCCCTCATTGGTTCACAAATGCAAAAGTCCAGAGAAATTCCCAAAAACTTTTGAAAAGAAATGGTGCTTCCCCAGCTCCAGTGTGATCCTTATGACATACAAGGTCTTTATGTTTGGTTTCTTTCCTTTGGTGTGAATGAACTTGCCTGGAGTTAAGTGATTAGTTGTGACTTGAGTGGCTCCATCTTGGTGGTGTTGGTGAGTAAGTGGAGCTACCCGAATTTAATTTTTTTTCAAAAAAGGTACTTACAGTAATGCTATTAGCATTCAGAATAGTGGGACTTGGGCCTTTTTATTCTTTTTGGTACCTCATATAACTTCATTTATGCAATATAGTAACTTGAGTTGAGACAAGGAATCTATTTTTTTTTTATTTTAGAGGAGCCAGGAAATACCTAAAAATATTTTCAAGTACCATAGCTTTTTAACAAAAGGAGCTTGGGTATAATGTTTGATGTACTGAGTAATAAAATGTGGATCAATATTCATTGCTACTCTTATTTGATTTTGCAATCCAAGTACCAGAATAAAAAAAAACCAACCATCAAACAAAATCACTGGTCTTTTACTTGCACAATATAAATTGTGCAGTTGAGTTCTCCACAATATATTGTACTTGCAGATTTCAAAGGATGAAAAACACTAACTTTAATTTAATTAGTATGTTAAAGGGGAGTAATGTTTCCATATTACTGTTTAAAGATATTTTCAAACCCCCAGAATTTTTAAATAAGGGTAATTAATTTGGCATTTCTAGTGTAGCATGAAAATGGCACACATTTTATGTCTGTTACACTAACAGCAAAGCAGACTGTAGACTGGTGGGCATTTGGTACAGGTACACAGGGACAAATTCTGATACAATGGAGAGCACCTCTTTCTAGGATTTGTTCACAATGTGTGAGGAGAAGATGTATTGCCGTCAGTAAATCCAGAATGAGAACTACTTCTGAACAGCATTAGGAATAATCTAATCTCAGGAGAATGTCAAGGATATTGTAATATGGAATTGTCTGCATCAAGCATGAAATAAATCTGTGTTGGACTTCGTGATGCACCAAGCAGTGTTGGCTGTTGATCTCCAAAAACTCTCAGATACTGCAGTACCTCTGCTTTGTGGAAGCAAACATTTTGCACCAAAGCTGAACTATGTGAAACATAAAATTGACCAGTTCATCAGAAAAATTTGTTTCCCTAACCAAGTGCTAAAAGGGAAAGTTTTATTAGAAAGTGGGACTTCTCAGGGAAATCCTGCTGGGTATTCTAAAGGCTATGCTTTAATGAGCAGACAAGTAAGTTACCTTGGAGAGGAAAGCTAGCCTAGTAAAGAAGGCACAAAGGTGATAATTAAACAAGAAATCAATGTTAAGTATGGAAAAGAGGGGCATAACTGAGAATGAAAATTGAATCTACACAATGTAAATGACTTTTTGGAGAAAATAAAGGTAATAAGGAATTATTACTGGCCAGTAGAGCTTAAGACAATAAGAAGGCATTACAAATGTATTAGGAGCAAAAGAAAACTAAATCAAGTATAGATTTCAGTCTTGCAGAAAAAAAAGCCAGAAAAGATCCAATGGCTGGAAATCAAAGCTTAAAAAATTCAATCACTATAAAGATGGAGTGAGGGTGATTACATGAAGAAATAATTTCCCAGTGTAGGTAGGTGGTAAATTTGCCATTGCTAGGAATTTAATCCAATTGGATACACTTTAATCTGAGTCTGGGAGCAGGCTTGGCAGCATCTCTGTGGATGGCGGCAGAGGTCATTTGTTCTGTGCAATCCTTACACCTGTGAATTGGTATTTGTGTTTTGTCACTCCCTTTTTTTATAAACTGTTGAAGAGAACAGAGAGCTCTCATTGCCTTTAACGTGTTCCACACGCTCAGTTCTGCTTTAAGACAATGACTAAAATATCTCAGTGTTATGCTTCAGGGCTACAGCTGTCTTCCTGCAGAAGGCGAGAAGCTGATTCCCTAGGTTAATTCTGGATTTTTTTTATTTCATTTTTCTCCAAAGCCTTAGGGGCAGGCATGGCTGGTTATAAAACCTTGGGAGAGACTGGGCCACTTCTCTGCAGGGAAGTCCTCTCTTTTATATAGCTGCTATCTTCCATCTGGCTGGGGAATCAGACAGTTTCAGGGTAGCAAGGACTTTGAGCTCTTTTTTTCTATCCTGTTCATTATGAGATCTAGGCATATCTGAGATCGTAATGATGATCATTTGGGCATATCTGATATAAACAACTCACTTACTATTGGAGCCTGAGGCAGAGGCATCAGAGTCTTTTTTGGAATTCTTATTAGCTTAATTTCTTCAAGACAGATTTTTGTTTTGTTTTCTTTTGGCTTTTTTGGGGTTTGGGTGTTTCTTTTTTTTTGCATAAATCAGTTCACTGTGGGAAGCACTGGTAAACAGGTGAACCATTATGCCACATACAAAACAGCAGGTTGTCTGTTCAGGTTTAAATCCTGAATTATAGCTTACTTTTGCTGCAGTAAGAGTTATGGCTCACGAATACTGTTTCTTTTTTCAAAATGGGCTGATGCCAGTCGGGATGCTTGATGGAGTTGCAGAGCTGCCACACAGGCTTCCCGAGTGCTGCTGTGCTGGCTGTGTGCAGCATCTGACAAAGGGTATGTTGTGCTTGCAGCAGCATTGCTTCCAAATCTGGCTTTCCTTCTGCAGCACCCCTTTTGTTTAAAAAACCTGCTCCTCCAAAGCAAAAATAAGAAACTTTACTAATATTGCACTGTCAGAGACGGGGGATAGAATAGACTTGCTTATTGTTTCGGTTCTGTTGAATTACAAATGGCAGTGGGTGGAAGGGGGATGTCACAAGATACTGGAAGCCAAGCTGCATTTCATCATCTCCTAAGAGGCAAACAGGTCTGCCAGGGTTCTGCCTGGTGGCTGTGCTGGCAGGTGTCTCTGCTCTTAAACTGCTCTTTCTTACATGCATGTGAAAATACTCCTGTGCTTTAAAAAGTTCCTCCTTTCCATTTGGGAAGCTGTCAACAGGCACCTATTCTATTATCATCCTGCAAAGTTGTGAAAAGAGACCTGTGTTGGCTGGTGAACATACATTACAAGGGACAGAGAGTTTTCAGTAAGACAAGTCCCTAGTACCACAAGAATCACTTCATGTTAGGGTGACCAAAAAGGCTTCTCCCAGGATGCTTTTTCTGTTACCTTAATCTATCCCAGTTTGGATTCCCCAGCTGGCGTTAGCCTCCACCCCTCATCACTTCCCCACTGGTCCCCGTTCCCTAGTCCTGCCTTTTCCCTGCCCCTGGATAAAACTGTGAGCTTTGGGACCATGTTCGTATTTGCCTCTGCACCCTTCAACAGTGTAGCAGCAATAAATGCTCCTGCCGGAACACACGCAAATGCCCTTCTCGACTCTTTGCTACCGACTAAAATACTGAACCCACCCGTGCGTCTGTGGGTGCAGGCGGGACCCCACAGAGCCAGGGAGGGACAGTATTAGACCTGCTGTTTCATCAACATCAGCATGTTTTCGTCTTAAGCATGTGAAGAAAAGGCAGCCTCCATCTGATATGAGCCCTTATGTATTCTTTTTGTGTGTCCAGTTGAGGGACGCCTTTTCAGGTGCTGCTTGTTGTGCGCAAGTGGAACTGGCACTTGCTTAGGTAAATAAACGTATTGGCTTACTGCATAAGTCACCTTACCTGTGACAAACCATCTATTCTATGATTTATCATATGTCATTTTTCATCACATATAACATTAGCTTATGATACATATATGTTTAATCGTGGGCTTATCCTGTACCCATTGTCTCCCAGGTGGCTGAGTACCTATCTATAGCTCTTCGTGGCTCTATTGGGGTTTGTACATAGGAGCTGCAAGTAAAGATAAGTCCAGCTGGAAAATTGGAAATAGATAGATTGGGAGAGATAAAGATCAACAGATCCAGATCATTCCCTGAATGGCACTAATAAGAACTGGTTTGCTCTGGCTTTGTCTCTTTGGGGTGCAATACATTTGTGTTCGTCCCACTGAAGTGCTCTCTTCCATGGTACCTTCCAATCTCTCTGTGTCCTCATCATGAGGTGTCTCACTTAACCCTAGTTCCTCTTCATTCCGTGGCTTTTAGCTACCGTTGCTTGGTCTAACAACTGGGAATGACCCAGGAGATGCTGTTCTGGAGATGCATTCATGCAAGGTGGCCAACCTGTACGTGTCCAGCATGGTCAGCAGCTGTTACTGGATGAACCTAATTGACTGCTCCTCATCTTTGCTGGCAAAAAAATTAATGACTTTGGGAGCTGCCTTCCATGATGTGCTGAATTTTGCACAGGTCTGTTGTAAGATTTTCCTACTTAAAAAATGACTACGCTGTTCAGTTCTCTTGAAGCTAAACAAACATGACAGAGAGATGGTGTGATGCACGCAAGCTTCATTTTGTCACGAACCAAGCTAAAAAAAAAAGAACAAATCTGCCTAGGAAAATTTTCAGCCAACATTTGAGAAACTTGCCATTAATTATCAAAATGAAGAAGCAGAGTGTGCTAACACAGCATTGATTCAAAACATCAGAATCAATTTCTCAAAATATAGATGTGCTGAAAATAATACGTAAAACACATTAGACTTGTGCACTGCCTGGTATCCCTATTTAGTTTCTGCATCTGGCCTTGTTGTAAGAGCCTCCAATCCTAAAAATTACCGTCCCTTCCCCAGACTCTAGAGGATATACAGAATTTAGAAGGACCATTTTCTTCCTTAGGTGTCAGAGAACCTCTGTCTTTTAAGGTTGTTTATTCAAAGCGAGTAAATTGAACTAGGTCAGCCTGAATGACGGTGATGTTCTTCAGAGTGCCTGTGTTCTTGGAGCATCTCTGGAGGACTGCTGCTCTGTAAGGTGTCTGCCACCAACCCTTCCTCTTGGCCGTTGTTGCTCACAGAGCTTCTGGCCTGTGACAAACATATCTATGCAGGCTTTGCAGAGCAGATTTGGATTCATTGATGCAAAAAGATGTAGAAGCTAAATATGCATTTATTGTATCACTTTCTATTGCTGTAAACTCAGTATTTTAAAGGCTTTAAAGTTTCTGGAAATGGATTTTTGATTTATTCTGATAAGAGTCTTCTGATGCTTATTCATTTACCATCTATGTTCTGAAGGCCAGTTGGGAACTACATCTCTCACAAATCATCCTGTGTATTTTGTGTGAATCCAGGCCTTCCCGCACTTCACTTGGTTGTTGTAAATGCAGTTTATAATTCATACAGAATGTGGTTCTTCTGCCCTGTGACTAGGAAATGTTAAAAGAAAGCATTCAGTCATAGCTTATGCATCTGGTGATGCAGACTGGGGTTTTTAAAAGAACCCAGAAGAATTAGGCATTCAAATTTCATTAAAAGGCTGTGGAAGTGAAGCATATAAGCTCTATTAAAAAGCTCAGTCATTATCTATAGCTCTTGGTTGTTTTCTCCGATTTAAATTGTGCAAAAGCCTGCTTTGGGGAGAGAAGTGGACAGGGCTGATTTTGCTCACCTTTCCTTCTCCTTGGTGCTGAGGCACAGCCCTGCCTTAGAGCTTGAGCATGCTGTGGCTCACTCAGCTCTTCCATTTTGAGCTGCGGCTTCAAGTACCCACATGGGTACTGATTTTATAATTAAAACTGCATTTTCCTAACTATAAAAATGAATGTGAGTATCCGATCAGTAAAACTGTTGATATAAATAGCTTGGTGAATATGATGTTGAAAATGGTTTACCTATATATATGTGTGTGTATCTATCTATGGATATATCTATATATGACATCCTGGAAACTATTTGTACTTTTTCACACTCTGAAATGTTCAGGGAGACAAAGCTGAATTAAAATCAGTGCAGAAAATAAAATTGTACTACAGAATGTAAAGGAATTGGATATGTTGCTTTTAAATACAATGCAATGTGACTAAATGTTACGTGTAATAGTCTGTCACTTGTCTGAGAGAACACAGAAGTTTCCGTTATATGCAAGAATCAGGAAAGTACAATATGATAAATATAATGATGAGAAAGATGAGAGATCAATTGGATACAGTCGGGTGAAGAAGAGTAAGTAGGGAGCGGAGTTTGTTCTGCAGTCAGAGGTGATTGCTGCAGCAGTACAGAATATGCAGAATTGCTGCAGGAAGGAGTTAATCATTGTGCCAGCAAATGCTCAGCCCCTGTTTATTGCAAAAGAGAATTAATGGTTTTCCTGCCTGGTGCTGAAAATAGAAGTCAAATTTAAGTTGTTTCTCGAAGGCAGATATAATTAGATTATGAAACTTGTGGCTTTTAGGTCTAAATAATAGGATGAGAATGACCACCCTAAATCAGAACAGAGTACAGTCTCTTAACTGTTTCTTAGGAGTGTGAACAGGACAAGCATAGAGTGATATTTTTCCCATTTTCCAGCTGTGCACAATGTACACACTACTTAAACTGTAGATTAAGTGCATCATATATTTATTATCCCTTGCTGAACCCTTTCTCTATAGATTGTTCCAAATATTTATTAAACCCATTTATGTTTTTGTAACAACATTCTTGTAACAATAGACTATACTCTGTGGCTGTGAATTGTATGGAAAAATATTTCTGTTTGATTAAAACTGTGATACTTGGTGCTTGTTAAGTCTTATGGTAGGATGAATAGTGAACAACTGTTCCTTACTTACTATCTATGTTAGTTTCACTTCTATATAAAATTATATCCTCTTTTTCATCTCTTTTTCAAGTTGAAAAGTACTTTCATCCACCCTCATACAGTTACAACAGCATACTGCTATGCATCTATGTTGTCTAGCATACACCAGTCCTACTTCTAATAAACCCTCGGACATGGATCATTCAGACTTAGGTGAAGTGTTTGGGATGTGGATGCAGTCTGGGTTTATACAGTGGTGTAATATTTTGTCTTTTAACTTTTCACTCTTACATAATGATTTTTAGTTCAGTTTACATTTTTTGTCTGCCAGTGAGGACTGGACAGATGTTTTCAGAGAGTTCTCAACAAGTCGTCTGAGATTCTTGCTGAAGCGATACTAAATTATTTATTTGTTTTATTATTTGTCCCTGTGTATGTACAGTTAGGCTTCCTCCCATGTGTATTACTTTGCATTTATTGCTATTAAATACTGTCCACATTTTTTGTTGCTGAATCACTCAGTGTTCAGTATAATGAGACCTTTTGGGGTATTGACTATTTTGAGTAATTTGTGTCATCAGCAAACTTTACCATCTCATTATTAATTCCCTCTTCCAGATCATTTATGAATATATTGAAGAGAACAATTTCTAGTGCAGATACCTGATCACTTCTCTCCCATGGAGAAAACAATTTATTATTATTCTCCAACACATCATTTATCTACATTTATCTACTAAGGAATTTTCATCCTTCTGATAACTTAGTTTCTTTAAGAGCCTTTAGAGAGAGGTCTTGACTTCTGGAACATTTGACTTCTGGAAATCCAAGAACACTATAGC
>NW_008236769.1:5293260-5335922 GCF_000691975.1 Corvus brachyrhynchos
GGCATTCCAAAGCTGGCTGACATCTTTAAAGAACTATTAATATCATAATTTTCATCAACTAAAAGTAAATTGAACACCCTAAATATAGTAAGGTTTCTCTATTTGCAAATATTACATTATTTGTATACTAAGAATATCTCAAATACTTTTATTATTTGTACTATTTCTAGCAGTTAGTGACAATTTCTGCAGAAAAGTTATTACTATGCTGCCAGAAACTCCAGAGCGAGGTGCAGCTTTTCGCTGACCCTGAGTAGAGCACGGTTTCTTTGTGATAGAAGTCTTCTATTTATTTTCTGTAAATGACACATCCCTGAAGCAACAGGGAGGGAATGAAAGTTACATTTTATCACAGTAGCATTTGCAGAAAGGTGAAGTGTGAGAGTCCCTATTCATAATGAAACCTGGGCCAACCATGAGTTCCTAAAAACCTTACCTGCAGGTGCTTAATTTTTTTTATTAAAAAATTTATATCTGAGCTTTATGAACTTATGATTAAACTTTTAAAATAAATTAAAGATGAGAGGATTAGATGTGGAATTGGAAATGAACTGTGGTCTCTTTTGCCTCTAGCTCAGCATTTTGAAGGCAATCCAAATGAGATGTGACAAAGTGCAGCACATTCTTTTTTTTTGCTGACCTGTGTGAAAGAGGAGTTTGGTCTCTGCCAAGTTCTTTGTGTGTGAATAGCCACATCACTATCCTTGCTACTGTAATTAGCACTATTAGCCCTTTATTGGAATTTAAAATAAATAGGCCATGATTTAGATATCACAGAGACTAAATTATCCCCTTAGATGATCCACCCAGACTAGAAGAACAGCCAGCTCCCCCCAGCTCTCCCTTTTTCCCAGTGTTTGACAGAAGTTATGAAGGTAAGTTTTAAGTGGCTGATATGTCCAGCTCCCATGTTGCATCCTATTTGAAATTTAAAATCCTGTTGGAGGACAGTTCCTCAGGGTGAGTTGAATGTGTTTTAGTCTGTTATGGGTCTTGGCTACTCTTGGGCAATTCCTTCCTGTCCTCCTTGGAGATGGGAAGAACTTTGGCAGAATTCTTTATGATGTCTAAAGAGGTGCTCTTACTTCTTCAGCCTCCAATCTAGACTTCACACACCTCCTCAAGAGAATAAAGTTAATCTATATTGGGCTTTGCTTATCATGACTCTGATGCTGTTTCTTCTACCTGTTCACTGTTAGGCTGCCAGAAAATCTTCGGACCTGTAGGTACAACCAAGTAATCTCTCGTAGTCTCACCACACTTTTATCATGCACTAGTAGATGCCCTTGGAGGGAAATAGAAAGTGCATTTTTTAAGAGAAATATTGCATGCAGCTTAGCATTGACATGAATGCAGTCTACAGCTGGTGGTGACCATCCTACCCCTTTCTCTTTGCTTGACTCTGAAACCCCAGCTGGTTCTTCTCTTTTTCCCAAAGCGCCTAGTGGATTTTCTGTTGCTTCCTCCATCTGAACTTTGTCTCTGCTCCATGTAGAGAAGAGGAAGACTTAGCAGCTGGAAAAGGCCCAGTCCTTCAACCACACTGCTTTCCAGTGGTTGCTGGGTGAACAGAGGGCTGGTAATCCTGATCCTGCTGCCATTCAGAGCCCCAAATAATGTACAGTGCATGCAGTGCTTCTGGACAAAGCGTGATGGCACAGAAATCTGTCCTTGCTCTTCTGGGGCAGTGGTCATTATCCAAATGGTCTCTACATTGTGGTAATGGGAAAAATATTGATGGCCTCAATGTCTGTTGCACTGGATTATTTCAAAAGGGACTAGCAGTGGGACTAGAACCAATGACGGGTGATACACTACTGGACCCCTTTAAAAGTCTTACATGTTATGTCAGCAATATGCCAGTATTCAGCCTTCAAACAGATGCATGCCTTCAAACCACACACTCGATGTGATTCCGGAAGAAAAGAGCAGCAGTGTGAATACTTTTTTCCCATATTTTCAGCAAATTGTGGACTTTTTAAAGTTTTTATTAAACATAACTATTTGGACTTAGTTTTAGAACAGCAAAAACATGCTGGCTCTTTCAATGCAGACAAAAACTTAAGCTGTCAATATGTAATTCTTGAAACAACTAGAATTTTGGCAATCACTTATGAGGCAATTCTTGTTTCCCACACTAGGTCAGCACTTTCTTGTAGAGTTAGTTCATGTCATCATAGTGTGCTCCATGGAGATGACTTATTTGTGTATTTTGGAGTTCAGACAAAGCCTATTAGCTGACTTTTCTCTGTTACCTTTCACATGTTTTTTCCTGCATTTGTAACAGCACAATTCTGCCTGCTATCTGCAAGTGAAACAGCTTCTCATCTATACTTTCCTTACACACATAGAGACTTCTAAGTGTGTCAGGCTATGGCTGAGAAAGCTAGATTACATGCTACCTGAATATTTTCACAGATGGATCTAAAAATGATCTTGCTTAATTAACAGATAGGGGTGTTTTTCTGTGCTGGTCCAGCTATTTGACAACTGCTACAGCTTGTAAAGTTGGATATAATTACACAGAGCTGAAGAAGCCTAATAATGAAGTAGTTTTTCATCTGTATAGAAGTAACTATACCAGAATGGCTATGTTCGTATCAGCATTACTGCAATACACAATACCAGATGTACCATTTTAACTATCTTGGTATTGTTAAAATGGGCAGTTTAACATTTATGCATATATAAAGCCTTTAAGCAGAGAACTGCTCAATCTGTTCTCCATTTTGGAGAAGTATCTATTACCTTAGGAAGATTGTAGTCACCTTGACAACATGAAACTTTGCTCAAACTGTCAGTTCAATTCTCTCTATGTAGTCAGACATGAAATTGAGTTACAGTGGCCTAATGGGTTACCACATGTCAGTGGAGATGAATTTGTGTGCAGTCCAGCAGCCCATTGCCAACACAAGGCAGAAATCATTAGATCAAACAACTCCATTTCACAGAGGTTTTAAAGATTTTTTTTTTCTCATGTGTGCTTGTAGTCTCAGAATACACACACAGTCTATTACCATGCTCAGCTGAAGACTAAGGCATTATTAAGCAGTAATAAGTTGATCTTGTAACTGAACTACAAATTAGAATTTTGAAATAATTTAATTAGATCAGTTCTAAATTGGTGAATGGGGACTGAAAACATGTATGTAAGAAATGAATCTGTCTTATATGCTGATAAAATAACACAGTCACACTGTAGTGACTGCATTTGGTTCACTTGTATGCTGATGACTGGATATTTCAGAGATATCTTAGAATCCATGATTTCCATTTGAAATGTTTCCAGGTGTGCTTAGGCAGCTTTTTCCCGTTTATCCCTAGAATTTCATGTTTATGCTTGTTTCAAGAAAATTTCATGATCTTTTGGATTTCAGACAATTTTACCTTCATAACGAATCTTTTTTTATTTTTTCAACCTGTCACAGATTTACTGACGTGTAAGGAAACCCCTTTGGAGAGCCCAACTACAACACTATGGAACAGCTATGTTTGGGTTTGATTCTGAACAAAACCATGCTCTTAGTTTTGTAAGTTTTACTGAAAAAGATAAAAGAATTACTACACTTAAATTAATGGCTCAATGGATATCTCATCTCTTGATTACAATTATACTTATGGCAAGAACATTACCATCAACTGTAATGCCTGAAAATGTTGTGGGAACTTCAAGAAACCAAGATCTGACTACACATTGTAAAGTAATGCCTGTAGGGTAATGTGTGGAAGAAAAAGAGGGTTCTGCTCTTTCAGAATTAAAAAAGATTGTGGTCATATTAAAGTTTGTGTTGTTTTCATCTTACCTGACACTAAAGACCATAATTATTTGCAAGAGAAATTTGAATGTAAATATTGTCAGCATTTTTTCATGCTTTTTCATTGTGAAACAGAAACCATTGAATGTAATGAGAAGGAAGTTAAGAAACTCCTTCTCAGGATACCATGAGTTTCTTACATATTGCCACACCCTGTCAGTAAAAAACAGATCTCTTAATTGCAGCTAATCTGCATTGCTTGAAATACTGTACTGCAAGCACCCAACCAAATTCTGTTTGGCAGCAATGCTTACTGTTGCTGCTTGGGTTGAAAACTCCTGAGGTCAGAATTTTATCACTACTTGTAGTGGTTTGGTTCAAAATATCCATTACTTACTTTTCTTTCTGTGAGATAAGAATTAGGAGAAAGCAAAGCAGGCAAAAAACTTAGAAGAATATAAAGAAGTTTATTAACAGACCTAAAAGAAAGAAAAAAAAGTCGGACTAAACCTTCAGAACACTTCTCCTCCCCCCACCTTTCTCCCTTCTCCCACTGACAATGTAAAAAGACAATCCTTGAGATTTTCAGTCAGTTTACCACTTCTATGGTAACCTTTTTCAGTTCGCTTAGGAAGAGGAGTCTCTCTTGCTCATGCTATGGAGACATCTCCACAAGAAGTTCTCTCATGGCTTCAATGTCACAGCGACACAGCCGCTCGGGTTGGTTCTCTGCTCGCACGTGAAAGTCCCTTCCCTCGACTTACAGCTTTCCCCACAACTGTTTCTGAGGGTTCTGTCTTGAGCTACTGGGGTACCGTTTTAAGGATGAGCTGTTCAGAAGCAAAGGTTCTCTTCACCTATCTCTGGGAGCATCTTCATCTCTAGGAATAGAGGCCCTCCTCCTCCCCTGGGAGCAAGGGTCCTCATCACTTTCATCTGTAGGAACAGAGGTCTTCTCCGTCCCTGGGAGCAAGGGTCCTCATCAAATTACAGCTACTGTCATTTGCTTATTTCAGCACAAGTACTTTTGCTCACAATTACAGTAATTCGCTTATTTCAGCACAAATACTTTTGCTCACAACTGCAGTTTGAATACTCCACCCCCCCCCCATGCTTTATGAAATTACAATGGGTACTCTGATGTATCATAGTCCATCACCATAGCTTTACAACAGAATAGCAGCTTCTAGGCTTGAAGCATCTCCTCTTTCTCCTCCCTCAGGGTTTCAGCTCTTCCTTTTTTACTGACTTTGGTGTCTCTATGGTGTTTTCTTGCCTCCACCTTTCCTCTTCCTCCGACTTGGGAGCGGATTGATGTCTGCAGGCTTCATCTGTTCCGGAGGAAACTTACAGCACTAAAGGGTTAATCTCACCCGGACCTTGCAGCTGGAGATCGCTTATCGCTGTTGGTCACATGAACTTTGCCGGGCAAGAGACCTTTCCCGGCGTTTGTTCCTTCTTAAATGTGGATCACAGAGGCATGTCAAGCTTCTTAAGTGGCTTAAAAAGTTGCCAATATTCAAACTAGCCAATTGATTTGTTCTGTTAAGTCATAGAGGAAGCTGTAAGCACCTCTTACTAAACCATGACACCACTTCTTCAGCTTACTAACAGATTCTCCCTCTCATTTTTGAGGACTGTTGAGTTTTTTGTTTGTTTGGATTTTTTATTGCTGTAAGAAAAAGAGAGAGGAGAGAAAAGCGAAATAACAGCTCTAAACACTGAGCTATTATCTATAAAATTGATTTATGATGGCTTATGAAATTTACCTTTACTTCAGTCCTTGGGGAGAACAGCACTTAGGGAGTAAGAATACTTCCATAATCATGCTCTTCACTGTTTGGTGGTCTCTTTTTTAAGCCATGAGTAAAAGCACAAATGTTCTTTTCAAGTAAGGTGGAGCCTGAGACTGATTTCTCATCGACCTCTAAATAACCTGACTGTAGTAACTTACTTCTGGTTTACCTGGATTGGATTAGGTTTGGCAAGGTGGAGGTAGGCTGCTTTTCCTGGAAATCTGACATACTTAATTCCTTACTGTAAATTTTATTCCATGGCAATTGCATTGCTTTTTGTAACTGTGCTGTGAATGAAGCAAGCCTTAGAACTATTCTTTAATATTTTGATTTTTTTTGTGTGTATTCCTATTTACAGATAAGGATGGGCCCATCTGCCCACTTTTTGATAAGTAAAGAATAAAACAGTTAATTCTTTAATAAGACCTGTCAGAGTCAGTCTAAGGGAGCATGTTATTTTTAGTCTTACTTACGTTTTGGATAAAAGCTTCAAGGGAAAAAGATCAGCATATAACTGAAATTAGGCCCTTGACAATGCCTACTCTGCTGTGTAATTCATAAATTAATGGATCATGAAAAGACCTTTAAAGAATGTTATCCATCAGAGATACTACTTTTGTATGTGCAGTGCCTGTATCCCAGAAACTCTTGTGTTGAGTTTGCCTTACTAGGAGCCTGCAATCCTTTTGAGAAAGGATGAAAGAACCATAAAATAAGTTTATGTTGCTCAGTGACCAAATGTTATAAATGACTAACACAATATAAGCAAAACAGTAAATCTAATCTTTTGCAACATGTATATTTAACAGTCATAAAATCTACTTTTGGGGATGTTGATATTAGACTTTTGTTTTAGATGCTGCTTGCTATATATCTGAATTACTTAAACCTCTGAATAAAGCTAATTTTTCTTTCTAGAAACAAATACATAATTTCCAAGGTGACAAGAAATCTCCCACAGAAATTGTAGAATAATAGGATCTAGTAAATGCTTGCTATTCAAAATAAGTTTACCACCACAGCATCTGAAAACCTTATCATGAAGGTAATAAACAAAGCATGACTTCCCATCTGTCTTTTTGGTTTTTTAATTATCCACTCGACAGAGAAAGAAATGTGCATATTAGAATAATGTGGGATTGTTTTGCTGATTTGTTTCCTATAATGACATATAGTGTGATATGCAAATGTGTATGTGAATGAAGAAATATGCTTTCCATTGGAGATGAAAGGGGGTCAAGCACTTTTCTAATTTTTATGAGATCTTTAGGAACGGTTCTCAGGAAAGCCCTAAAACTATTCACCCCACAGTCAGTTTTAATTTTACTGTGTAGGCTTCATTGTGTGACTGTTGACCGTGGTGGTTTCTCTGGAAATTTATCAGTCTTGGTCCCCAGCCATGAAATGCCTTACAGAGCAAGATTTGAAGCATTCATCATTCTCTAGGGAGATGGAATAGCAATCCAGAAACCAAAGGGTTTGCTTATGATGGCTGCTTATGCAGAGGAGGTGATCTGGAGTGCTGCTGGCATGCTGGACTTACCAAGGGAATGCAAGGTCTCTTGCCCAGGATATGTCCAGTATCTGGGTCAAGGAGAGAGCTGACATGAATAACCACAGTCAGTCATTGTATGTTGATCTGTCAGGGAGTCTCGGGTACCACCAGAGTTGGGAGAGAGCCTTGTCCATAGATGTTGCTGTGCAAGGGCTTCCTAGCTCCAAGGAACTCAGGAATGCTCCTGGAGCATGGTCTGAACTGGCCAATCACTCCACCATAGACTTTTTGTTTGCTTATGCTTCATCTCATCTAGAAATTGCATTGGCTAGAAAACAGTAAGAGAGTATTTTGTTTTAATAAGACCAAACTTGTAAACTCGAAACAAAGGCTTTAAAAATACACACTTATGATGTTAGGCTGCTTCTGTGTGGCCTTTATTTTCTTGATGAATTTTCTTCAGAATTAATTTTTGACGTTTTTTTTCCTTTTGATTGATACATATAGAATGCTATGAGATTGCAACTTGGCAGTTCTCTTATCAAACTGCAAATGGGATCAAAATCAGGGAAGGAAACAGAAGCTGCAGTGATTTCCTTGCACAGATGCAGCCCTTCTTCCCTCCGCACCCCAATCACAGCTGGTGTGGTTGAACAGTGAGGGCAAGCTCAGGGCACCGTGGTGCTTGTGGCAGGATTGCTTTTGACCTCACTGCTCCTCAAGATGCTGTCTCCTACCCCCCTGCTGTTTAGTAGAAAATGGCTCTATGTTTTGGCACTGACTGTCAGCTGGTTTGGTCTCTATTTCCCTGGCTTGCCAGCAGCTGGCTATAGAAACTGCTTTTCCCTCTCTATATAAAGTATGTTCAATCACAGGTCTTTTAATTTGATATGTAGAAGTGCCACAGTTTTGAAGCTTTAATTTCCTTCACCAAGCCCAAAATAATTTGAGTTAGTTGATTGCCAGGACAAAGTTAGTTTATTGTCTGTTATAATGCATCCTAGGAGATGAGCCATGATGTGTACTCCATTTGAAAATGGGGTGGGTTTGTTTTATTAGTTTAAACTTTGCCATATAATATGGAAACAATGAATGGTGGGCAACTTGTTCTAAAAATTGTGTTTGTATGGAACAGGTGCAGACAGCACCAGATTGTTGCATTTGGGTTGTGTATGAATCCAAATAGATAAAACCCAAGTTCTCCATTTATTATGTTTAGATTTAAAGATCTTATGTGTGTGTATTAGTTAGGTTTATATTGCACCAAGGTAAGTTTTAAAACAGAAAATCATGTGTGTATGCATATTCTTCAACATGATTTCTAGCTTGTAATTATTGCCTAACACATTTAATACTTCTGTGCCCTTCAGCTCTGTAACACTGTCTCACGGTAAGTAAAAGATTAATTCTCTTACTTCATCCCAAAAGGCAAAGATAGTTTTTGTCATTCCAGTTGTACACTTGCATATATAATAGATAAAAGTAATTTACTTTTCTGCCTATTCTAGATAGTGTCACATAGAACCTAATATATACTCACAAATCTGGAATCTCTGTCAAAATACTTTACAAGTCATTTCCTATCTTGTGTAAAATCTTCCCACAGCCACACGGGGAATTTGCTCATGAAAAAGTCCAGCAGCCATATGGTAGGTGGCAAATAATACAGTAAAACTTTCTCTTCACAGAAACACAGGTGTACTTCCAGAAGTAAGGTCAAGATCTTCTGAAAGAAGGGAAGAGTGTTCTAGCTTGCTTTTAGAGTGCCTAGTGTTTGTATCACTTAAATCTCAGAGTTTTGTGACTCTGCAAAGGCTCTCTCTAAAATCTGAAGATGAACATATTATTATGTAGGAACTGATTATTCACTTTCAACAGAACCTTTTCTTTCTGCCACTTGGCATATGCCACTATTAATATCCTTAGGATTCTTGAAATGGGAGGACGAGGCAATAGTGGTGACCCTTCCCACCCATCCCACCAGCTAGTAGTGCTGTTCATATTTACTGCCACATATGGATGTTATGGCAGAATCAATTTTACATCTACAGAGCTGCAGGGTGCTGTATCTCTTTCTGAGGCATTATCATGCCAGCTTTTCTTCCTAGTGATGCTTTTCCACCTTCAGTACAAAGCTGGGACTTGAAAATAAAGTTAGAGGTTTATTTTACCTGTTGACCATCTGTACTGTATACACACTGAAGCGATGCAGGCAAAATTCAAACTTACTAAAGCTTCTGTCAAAATCCAAAGGGGAAATAAATGTTTGATGTTTTACACATCCAAGCTTCTCCTGTTTCTCAGTTTTTGGTGCTTAGTTTACTTGGAAGGGTCAGAAAATTCAAAACCTAAAATCCGTGGGGCTATTACACTTTCAATAATTATCCACTCAACACTGGAAATTTCAAAACAACATCACCTGATCTCAAAACAACCTCTCATCCTGAGAGAAAATAGCTGAGAACTTTTTATGAGTTTAAATGTACTCTTGCATTGTAATTTGGAGGATAGGTGAAGTGACACAGGAGAGCAGGAGGCACATACTAATCAGAGAACTGTATAAATAATGCATGTTATATGCACCTGAGTGTTGATAGTGCTTTATGAGCCCACCACAGAGGCAGTGGCCAGCTGGGTGGACCAGGAGCCACCTAGAAACAAATAAGGTAGCTGGGGCAAATGAAAGTCAAGAAGTTTCTCACATTTACCCACTTAACCAATCTAAGTAAACTCCTAGCAACAAAACAGTTCATGAAAATATTACAACAGCAAGTTTCAGGTTGACTTGCTAAAGACATCTCTGGAAAACAAGGTAGTTGCAGAAGTCATTTAATGTATCTCCACACGTTGGTGTTTGAACAGAAGTGTACAAGACTCTTGGGGTGGGGCAGTTATGAGAGATTATACCCCTGCAAGAGTCTCACCAAAGTAATATTTTGGCAATACAGACAGGAGTGTTGTCCCTCTTCCCTACCCCTCTTCAGCAAGCCATGTGTCTCCTCTTTCAGGTGACAGACAGGTGTCCAGAAGGCAAATCTCATTGCGTGAAAAAGATGGGAGGTGTTTGCCTTCACTGATTTGTCTGGCTATGAAGCTCAATTAGCAACCACTGGGTCCCAAAGCAAGGAGTGAATGCATGCTTTGCCATGGTTTGTCTTCATGCCAACCTCTCTCCAGTGATACACTATTAAAAGTGCAAATCATGAAGCGATCAGAGCAGGGACCACAACATGTACTAGAAATGTGGCAGTTCACACTTCATAATTAAATTGACAGCAAGATAAAATAAGGGCTTCTTTTATAAAACGAAAATGAAGAGTACAGGATGGCAAGAGGTAATCTGCCTTTTACTAGAAGTAAGACCTGAAACATGAATTCTTGTGTTTGTAACTGGATAAGATCCTGTTCAATGCTGATGATATAATATGTGAATGTTGGATGGAAATAAGATGATTTACATTTATTATATGCCATGCAATGTAATGATTACCTAAAATATCTTTCCTTTGTCATGATTTAAAAACAAATCATGTCAGGGAAAATATCAGAAAAAAAAGATTTTGTGAATACTGGGTGTGTGCATACATATTATCTTACAATGCTTACTGCTTATGAGGATATAGAAAACAATCTCTTTATTCTCAAGATAAGTTTAAAGTATTAATTATTTTGAATGTTCTTTAAGAAAAGTGGTACTTCCAAAGGACTTAAGTTAGAAAATCAGGAGTTTCTGAAACAACCAACAATTCTTTTTGGGCTTCTTTTTTAGCTAGTTGTGCATACTTAGATGAGTGTAGGATTTACCCTAAAATTGTTAAAACTATGTATGTTTTGAATGATAATTAATTTCTAATATAAATCACAGTATTTACATTCCTGATCCAAAAGACAAAAAGTCACAGAGACAAAGTATTATCCATCTGTAGATATATGCCATAATATAGAAACATAGAAAATGTTTTTTTCCCCAATGCTTGTATTTTTCATGCTTTGTTTTTCTTACTAGAGTGCTTCAGATCAGGATCTTGGTATCTGATTGTGGAACAGCTCCATGAAGAGAGATTCCAAGCAATGCTTCGTAGACTAGCTGAGAGCCTGTGGGGCAGAACGCTCATTTGGATAATGAGATAATATCAACATCAGGTCTTAAATAGGAATCTCCAACATCAGAGTCTTTACCACCACATTCCTTGCTATTAAATTGTTGTGGTCTGTTTGGTGTTTCCTTGAATATATTAAATCTTTTCGTCCTCAAGAACTAGTGTGATCTTGATGATATGATTAATTTGACAGCATTTCCAGATTTCTTAAAAAAAACCCCAAGCCAACTGGATTAGCTCTAGGCTAGTTCAGAAATATATCACACATTGCCATCGTAAATAAATTTGATTTTCAGTACCTCTACATGTGTCCTTTGTTCACCATCGTAATTCTGTTACCCAGCTAAAAACTGTGCTTCGCAAAGCATAAAATAGGTTTTAAAAGGATGTAAAAATGAAAAAAAGTTCTTTTAATCTGTTTACTGTTGTTCTTGACCATGCAATTCTATCACGTTTTTAAACTTTAACTTTTATACGTGTGATAGCTTGAAATGTACTTGATTTTTGTTAATGAAAGGTGGAATTTTCTTCTATTCCCTTCTCTCAAGAAATCATGGCTATAAGATACCATGATGACTCATTAGAATATTGAGGTAGTGATACTGCTCAAACAAAGTGGTATAAAATGATGCATAGAGGTCTCTTTATGTTACACTGTCATAATATCATTATTGAAAAATTCTTCAGTGAAATAGATTCAAATGAGTATTTCTTAATAAGAGCCAGTTTTTATATTTTTGAAAATATTTATTTTATTGCAGAAATTGAAGTTTTGACTGTGTTGCAAATTTTGGTATCACCACTTCAGTGTAGATACATATAAGTGATACCCATGAAAAAAGGCAGTCTTAACTCTCCATGTAGTGTTGGGCTCTGAATTGAACGTTACCATTTAGGAATAAGATGTCAGAATTTTAATGAATAGTTCTTATGAAACCACCAATTTAATGCTCAGCAGCAATAAAAATTGAAAATTGAATGTTAGGAATTATTAGAAAAGAAATAGAGAACAAAAGAAACTGCATAAATCTCTACAGAGTTCATGTCCCCTCTTCTTAAAAAAATGTAGTGGAGAACTGGAGACAGTTCAGAGAAAGGAAACAAGAAAAGTATGGAAATGCCTTCACATTTTTTTTTTTTAAGTTTTGAAGAAACTTTTTTTAAGTTTTGAAGAAAATAATAGGGAGACTACTGCTTCCTTACCTCTTTCCATCAAGATCTAGGTGTCTATGAGTTCGGCATGTAAGCAGTTCAAAGCTACCTTGTTTTTCCTTATGCAGTGCGTATTTAGGTGTGCAATTTGTTGGTGTATGTTATGTGTGCTGTGAGTTAGCAGTGGCTAAAAAACTACGCAAAAAAATCCATAGAAGAAGATCCCATTGAGAAAAATTAAATACAAAGATACTAGTGCTGGCATAGGAGATTCCAAACACATCTTCTGGGAAAGCCATGACTGTGTGTTCTCATACCCTTCCCTAGGGATCTGCTGTTGATTACTGTCAGAGACTGGCTCCTGGGCCAGGTAGACTTTTGCTCTGTGTAGGACCATTCCTACGATGTGTAGCAGCACCAGAAGAATTTATCAGGGGAGGAGCTGGGCTGTTTAGGTAGTTTTACTGAGAGCAGATGGTACTTCTTGAATCTGAAGAGTTTATGACTGTGGGATAAGCTTATGTGTTCACATGTCAATGCTTGATATGAACTAAATCTTAAGAAATCAGGATGAACACAGGATGAGAGGAAGAATCTGTGCTTCTCAGGACTATTGCTGCAGGCTGGCTGAACAGAAAACAGACTGGGGGCATGGGCAAGAAAATGACATGAATAAACCTCTCTGAAGTAGATAACTGCTGGCTTCAAACTCTCTTGTAGCCTGTGGTGAGTGGACATGATTTTAACTCCTTTCTCCTAACTTGATAATCACAGGCTTTGAAAGAGTGCATAAAGAGTAATGTCTTTACCACAGTGACTTGCTGTGAAATGTAAACAAATGCTACCTTTTACTTGCTATCTGATAAGGCTGATACAGATAGATGCTTGTTTCTCACACCATCCTTTTTAGGTGGGTGAGAAAGGCCAAAAGCGTGGAACCCAGCCATATTGCAGAGCCTCAAGGCTGGTAAATGTGCCTGAGCATGCTATTTATCAGTGTAGGTATAACCAGAGTGCCTTTTTAGTGTCTTTTTAGCCCCTTCTACCCAACTGATAAGAGTGGGATAAAGTATAAGTATACACTCACTTGTTTTCCAGAAAAGCAATAACTGTGATTCTGGTTCATATTAGAGCAGCTTGAAAAACTGCCCTGCTCTGGCAGCCCTCTGGACTTTATGTCCAAACTTAGATCATATGTGTTCAAGCTTATACCTACATATAACTACACAAACACTTGCTCACTTGAAGTAAACCCCTGGGCTGCTGGGCACAATTATATCAGCATTTGCCTAAGTTCAACATTTATGTTCCTTAAGAAATGCTATTAATTTTTGCTTTTTCTGAAATTTAAACAAAAACCTTGGAATTTCAAAATTTACTGAGAAATGGCATTTGGGAATTGCTTTATTTTAAGTCATCAAAAGAAATCTTTATCAAAGACTTCAATGAAATCAAACCAGTTTGTTTTGCCTTTATTATTTCTACTTTCAAGTGATAACATATTTGAAACATAGTATATAGTGATTTAAGTGATGAGGTCCAACTGAAATTATGTAACTTCTTAGAAGTAGAACCAAATAATTTTCTTTAATTTTTTTGATGAACTCAATACATTTCTACAGATCATTGAGTCAGCACTTGCTAATGAAAAGCAGTTCTTCTGGAACTGCTTCAAACAGTCCTTGCAGGGTATAAGACTTTTAAAATTCCAGACTGTAGATAAAAGCCCTCCTCCTCTTCCTAAAAAAAAAAAAGAACCCTTTTACTCTAAAAAGCAAAATTACTCAAACTAAATAAATGTTTATGTTTTGTGCCTGAATGTCACACGAGTGCCTGTGAATATAGTCTAACACATTTGACAGTTCTGCTGGTCTGATTTAGTACTTAATTCTGCTTTTATTTTTTTATCCCCCAAATTTCTGCACAATATCTGCTTTCATCCTTACTTATTAATACTGTCTAGAGTCTGTGTTATATTTCATCCCATACAGCAATGCTCATAGGAGCATTTTGAAGTTAAAATAACTCTCCAGCATCGATTTTATACTCTGCTGTATTATAATAACTCTTTCATCTTTGTTTTTAAATGCTATTTTGAAAACCACAGATACTCCGGCTTCATACCTTGCTCACCAAAGGAACAAAGACTGAACACTGCTTGGCTCCAAGTGTCAATCAGGACATAACAAGTTAAACAGCAGTCAACACATTGGCAGATGAGTAACACCGAGTGGTTACTAAGCAGTGCTGAGTGCTGTTTGTCCTACTCTACCTCAGCAGCTTAATGTGTTTACTTATTCATCTGCATCTGTTAGGGTGTAGCCAATGTCAGTTATGGGTAATTCTCCCAGTAGAGGCAAGGTTTTGGGGCTCATCTTACAAAACCATCCAGACCTGGAGGATATTACTGTGATTAAACTAATTGATTTCAATAGGTGCTAATCATGCAGGCTCTGGCAATGCAGGGTGATGAAAAACTTTAGTGTGCCCTGTCCCTTGGACAACAAATGTGTATCACACTTCACCCAAATTCTATCAAGATGAGATTTTTTCCCATCACAATTTGGATATGTGTTTGGTTTTCCTACAGCTGTACCCCATGCTGAGTGGATTCACTTTACCAGTCTCAATTTTCTACTAGGGAATAGCCTGTGGATAAGTTAGGTTTTCGTCAGTGTAAGGAGATGTTACCATTTAACGCCTATTACAGGATATGATTAAGCAAATGGAAATGACCTAACAAGTTGTCCCACGTCTGCTAAAATACTTACTCCAGTGGTAGTATTTACTGTGCCCTGACTAGTCAATCTGGCTGTGGACGTGGCATTTCGCTGTTTCATGCTTGGTCTTTCATTGGGATGGGTCTGAACACAGAGACTCCACTACTCCCCTCTTCGTGCCATCAGCAAGGAGTGGGTGAGCAAAGGATGTGGAAAGCAGCACCATGGAGAGACTGGTAAGGAGCTAGGAATCCCAGCAGCCTGTAAAGGAAGGGACATAGGGAGCGGGGCAGGACAGGAGCCCAGCCCACTTGCTCCATGCACCTGCTGGTGCTCACCTGCTCCATGTTCTCACCCTGTTGTTTTTATTTTTTTCACCTCTGAAAGACATTGTGAGCATCCCCAGGACCATCTCATGTGCTTTACTCCCTTCTCATCTCTGTAGAAACAAACCACTTGCAGCTTGTCAGCCTGGGTCCTGTGTCTTATATGTTGACTGTAACTTTTATTTAAATGACTGAGCATGAGTTGGGATTTGCACCTGTGTGTGGGGGAAGAGGGTCCCCAGAGATGCTATATCTTGGGAAAATTCTCAAGAGCATAATGTAGCATTGCTATTCCCTCTCATTTGGAATAGCCTTTATTTCACCACAGCTTTCATTTCAGTCTGTGCTGCCAGATGAAGGATGCAATAAGCCTGATTAAATTTCCATGATTTATATATCTGCAGCACATTGCGTCTATAATTAAGACAATGGGGGACAGAGGCCCCAGCTGTGATGTACAAACAGAGACCTTCACATGTCAGACAAGAGAGAGGTGTGTGAGAGAATACAAGTTAAGACTGATACAGTATTGATCAGCATACTGGGTGTTAGCCTGTGTATATTAGTGTGTTCTTACAACTCTTGGAGCCACATCAGAAGAAAAGAGGATTAAGGTGGGTTCTCCAGTAGCTTAAATTTGATTACTTTACTGAATTACAGAGAGATGTTAAACAAGAGTGTGTTGGGAGAAAGCTGATTGAAATATAGGTGCCTGTGGTGGAGGCTGATATCATGAACCTGGAAAAAGAGAATGGGGCCATGGTGAGGACCTGCAGGTACCTCCATGGAAAACTGGAGGAAGAATCAAGAAGATCCTCTCACTGACCCACTTAGGGAAGAGGAAATGACCAAGCCAGGTAAATGAGGGCAGGATTGCATGATGAACAAGAAAGCTAATTGTGTTGAATGCAGCTGACAGATCACAGAGGATGGGGAAATAGCAATGCTCAGTTTTGGCTGAACACAGTTCTGGAGAGAATAATTTGAAAGGGATGAGAGCAGGAAGCTCATCTACATATAACAGATGTGTACCAGATTGCAAGTAAAATACAAGAATATCTGTGAGGTGAATTTGTACACAATGCATTACAACCTCGGGATGAGCAAAAGAAAGAATGTAGGAATATACAAGTCAGTGTGTGGCTACTTTGTAAACTTGTTTTCAGATTGTGTTGTTGTAGGTACCTATCTGACAGCAACTGAAGTATCAAAGCAGCATCAAATGAATATGTTCCAGTCCCACAGTAACAGGTATCTTAGTTTCTACCCCTGCTTGTCATGGGTGGCCATGGCTTTCATGTCAGAAATCCCTTACTCCTGGTCTCTGTTAGCAGTTTTAACAGTGAGACAGATGTGTGATCCTATCCTTGACAGATAGCAAGACCCACAGTAACTGGAAATAAATGGAAAAACCAGAGAGGGTTATAAAAATTAAGTAGGTTTAAGATGAATACTTCTTTTCAGCAGCTGAGGAGGAGCTCAGAGTGACCAGATAGCATCTGCTGAGAAGTAGGAGGATTTCCTTTGGGTTTTAGGAAGGGGAAAATCTACAAAGCAATGGTGAACTGTTGTGTACCCCAGTTCAGTCAGTGAGGGAAAAAACCCTACTATGTTTTCTCTGACATGTCTTGGGATACAAATGGACAGGCAGTTTGGCCATAAACGACTCCATGGCTGGTGCCAAGCATGGCTGCTTTACATCTTTTGGGGGTGAATAACCCAGTTGCATTTGTGTGCCTGGCAGGCTTCTCCTGAAGGGTGCAGGGCAGGTGTATCCCTTCCCATGGCCAGGCTTATGACACCAGGTGTACTATGCAGCCCTAAAGGTCGATGGTGGGGTGAGTGGCAGCTATCCTAGGTGTCAGGAGGTCCACAGGGGTAAATAGGAATCAATCACAGTGTTGTAGCAAGGTTTGGGTCACACAACACCTCCTGTGACATGGATGCCTTTCATGCTGATGCTCAGTAACCCCAGCTCAGATGTCCCCAGTGCATCTGTGATGACAGCAGCATCCTAGATTAGCCCAACTAATTCGGGCTTTTCTGTTCTGGGGTATTTCTCCTTTTTGCCCCAGGCAGGCTGATAACAGGAGCTGGGAACACCTCTGCTATTGGTCCCCTGTCCTCCTGGCCTGCCTCTGCCCCAACTGGAGGAGTGGGTGAGCACGGCTTTTAGGATGCCGACAGGCCAAGCACCTTTGTGTAGGGCTTTCAGAGGTGCTGCTGGAAACAAGACGATGAAGGGGATGAAAGGGCAGCAGGGACATCACCCCTGCCGTCTCCCTGGGGCCAGGCTATGCAGCAGCTGAGGTGTTACTGGGGTCAATGGCAGTGGCAGAGAGATCACGGCCGTTTTCCCCTCCTGTTGAGTGGCGCATGGTAAGAGCAATGAGTTCCCTCCCCACCTCTCTGCTGCGAGCAGCACGGACACCCTTCTCTGCAGCTCGGCGTTCCTTGTTCATTACCATCTCCTTACCTCCACACCTGTTTGATATTACATATTCAGTTTGGAAATACTGTCCTTTTTGTCCCGTTTACACCATCTGTTGACACAATCCCGTGTGTGTCTGGGTAAGATCCAGCTGGCACACGCAGGAGTTGAACACATTCACATCTCCCGAACTTGCTGATTCAGGGAGGGGAGGCGGGGGGACGCACACGCTCCAGAGCCCCACACCCCGATAGCGCCGCAGCTGAGAAGCCTATCATTGCCCTCTGTGATAGTGCCAGGCGTTATCAATGCACAGCCATCCTTTCACCCCCGCCTGCCCTCCCCGCGCCCCCGCCGTGCCTGTTTTAATCAGGCTTTCAGAGGTGCTGCTGGAAACAAGACGATGAAGGGGATGAAAGGGCAGCAGGGACATCACCCCTGCCGTCTCCCTGGGGCCAGGCTATGCAGCAGCTGAGGTGTTACTGGGGTCAATGGCAGTGGCAGAGAGATCACGGCCGTTTTCCCCTCCTGTTGAGTGGCGCATGGTAAGAGCAATGAGTTCCCTCCCCACCTCTCTGCTGCGAGCAGCACGGACACCCTTCTCTGCAGCTCGGCGTTCCTTGTTCATTACCATCTCCTTACCTCCACACCTGTTTGATATTACATATTCAGTTTGGAAATACTGTCCTTTTTGTCCCGTTTACACCATCTGTTGACACAATCCCGTGTGTGTCTGGGTAAGATCCAGCTGGCACACGCAGGAGTTGAACACATTCACATCTCCCGAACTTGCTGATTCAGGGAGGGGAGGCGGGGGGACGCACACGCTCCAGAGCCCCACACCCCGATAGCGCCGCAGCTGAGAAGCCTATCATTGCCCTCTGTGATAGTGCCAGGCGTTATCAATGCACAGCCATCCTTTCACCCCCGCCTGCCCTCCCCGCGCCCCCGCCGTGCCTGTTGTAATCAGGGGAACAATGGCAGAGGCAGAGTACCCGGCACAAAGACAACAGCTGCACTCCCGGGTCAGGCTTTGCAGCCTCCCCGCACAATGGCGATGTGTGTAACCCCATCCCACTGCCCGCCTTGGAATAATTTATTTATAGATGCAATATCTCTTTCACTGGCCTATTTAAGAATGTCTTCTCATAAATGCATGGAAATTGAAATTATTCTCTGCTTTCCCCACAAAAGATTAAGGTATCTGTTCTGTACAGATAAATAGCACAATTTTGGAGGGGAAGAGCGAGAAATGTTGTTGGAATATATGCAATAAAGGATGAGGAGAAGTTGATTAATTGTGATGTGTGCATAATTTAAAATTAAATATATTTCATTATTAGTGTCTTTGCAATAACAGGCACATGTTCAAAAATAGGAAAGAAATATTGAAGCAAGGCAAAAAAGCCCTCCTAGGCAATGAATGCTAGTCTTTCCCTGCAAGAGATGACTGGTTGCCTCTTTGGTAATAAAACCTCTTTCACCCTCACAGACTGTGAACATGAGCATCTGCTTAGGACAGAGAATTTTCTACCATCCAGGAGACAGTGAATCATCTCTCACATGAAAATATGGTTGGTTCAGCACACTGCTTGCTTCTCTTAAATACAGCATGTGCAGCTTACATATCATCTAAACGTGTAGCATGACACAAGATCAGAAATAAGGACAATCTCTGAGATCTCTAAAAAGAACTAAAACCAGTAAAAAGTTTATTCTGATAACTTCCTATAGTCAATAGTTTCAATACCCTCCCTATTTTTAATGGCATCTCTTTAATTTTTTTTTCTCTTTATTTTCACTACAACTAAGTTTAATTTTGTCTAAATCCTGATCTCTGAATGCAAACAAGTAGCAGCTTAGCACTTTCCTGTGTTAAAGGAGTTGCTTTAGGGATCAGGAACTTGGAGCGCTTCATCCATGCATGTTTTGTGTGTATGCGAACATATCTGTGTAAGGAAAGCATGACAAGATAGTCTCCAAATAGGAAAAAACTCTGGTGCTGCTAAACACTCTCCAGACCCCTCCATCAGATTTAAAAACCAACTAAAAGCTCCTTGTGATATGAAACACACTTTATTGGTCACTCTGGAAGGAATTTTTTTAAAATGAAAAACACCATATGTAACATTATCACTTGTTCTGTATAAAGTGTGCTGGAAAAATGCATGGCCTCTTTATATCATCCTCTCTTCCATCTCCTGGAGTCCACAGGAAAAGCCTCCTGACTGGCAGCTGTTTGACTGCCCTATTATCTGAGCCTGAGTCCAGTCTGGCTAATTACAGTCACTGATTACTAAACACTGAGCAGCACTGTCACCTGCCTTAGCCTGACAGGATTATACCATCTGTGCCACATGGCCAGGGTATGGAAAGCTGGTGAAAGGTCACAAAAAGGGGCAAATAACCCTTAATGGGAGGTAAATGTATGTTTACAGACGTGACAGCTGACTGTCATTAGGGTATATATACGTATTCACAGCTGAAGATACTTCTCAAGGAAGAATAAGGGGCATACGAAGTGTGGCTTTGTCAGACAGTTGAGTTTTTTTCTGCCCCAAAAATAGGTGTTATGTACTGGGAAGAGACTAAATACACTTCTGTCAGACACAGTGGAGTATCACAGGACCAAATGTTTTCTCTCCTTACCTCCCCAGACTTTGTCTGCCCAGAAGCAGCAGTTTAGAAAACCTGATCTAGTGAAGCTGGTGCAAGCCTTTTTGCAGGTGTACTGTCTGCTTTAAAGGAGCTCATTGGATCTGCTCGATTTGTATTTGCAAAGGCACCAAAATTAACCCCACTGGGCAATGAAGACTGGGCTACTCTCAGGGAGCAGTGCAGGAGCCATAAGCAGAGGGTTCCCCCTCTCCAATACCCTGCTCCAGTCCTTGTCTTGCCTCCTCATACCTGCAGTGCCTGCATGAACACTGCTCCTTCCTGCACCTCGTCTCTCACCACTGCCTACACACTTGTACCTGCCCTCTGCTCTGCCCAAGCCTCTCTTATGGCTGTTGCTTTTCTTCCCCTGCATGCTAGAAAGTCTTCTTTTTTTTCCCACGTACATGTGACAATGCACCCTTTTCACAGAAAGCTTCATGTATTACCTCTTCCTTGTTTTATGTCTCTGTGAATTTAGGTTATGACTCTCCAAAGGGTATTTGGCAACTTTTTTCTATGTATCTGGGCTGAGCCCTCCTGGGGTCAGCGAGACATAGTGTTTATTTACTGCCTCGCTGGATCATTCCAGCTCAAATCTGATCCCTCCTACACCTTGGAGGTTATCTAAGTTATCCTGAAATCACCATTATTTGTTGGCTTGGAAATTTTTTCTTGCTTACACCAGTCTCTGGAGCATTTTGCAGGCAATATACTCCCAAGAGCATCCATAAAGTGGCCTAAATCTGACAGTATATGCCTCTGGGTCCCCTCAGCTTGTCCAGGACTGTTTTCTGTGGAGAGGATTGTGGTGCAAAGTCTGACATGGTCTCAGGGTTGTCAGTCTTCTGTTATCAGCTGCTCAGTGACTTCCACTATAACCTGCTGTGGCCACTCCCCCAGGTTTGGGGACTGGTGGCAGTGGGTAGGGAGCATCCTCCTCCTCACTGTATTCTGCTTGAAATATGCATATTTTTTAGCCAGAAAAACAAGCAGTCTGTGCAACTGGAAGCGATTTATTTCAGCTAAGTCATGGTGTCACACGCTTACTACCTTGCTTTTATTCTCCTTGGGTTTCTTGCCTAGGCATTCTCTTTTGCTGTCAAATTTGGATTATGTTTCTCCAGTTGCGTTCAATTCGTCTGGTCATTATTTACCAAGTATTTTAGTATGTGATTCTAAGATAGATGTTCAATGAAAAAAGATGACTCCAAATGGCCTTGCATACATCAATTCACACCTTAAAGAAAAACACATGAATCCCCAAAAGGTGCATATATAAGTCATAACTGAAGCAGTCTTACCTTTAATGGAGTGTAATCTTTTCAGAAATCAAAATATAATTTATTTCATGTCAAATAGGTGACCAACATTTGACAGCCATGGAGTACAGGAATTTTTCAAAAGATATCAAATCAGGATGTCTAATGTTCCGAGCTTTCATAGCTGATCTCTGTGGTTTTCTAATAGTTGCTCTGTTTTGGTCTTTTTTTCTGGTGAGTTGTTTAAAATTGATCTCAGAAGCAGACACGTTCAAAAACCAACTTCATATAGGCCTGTGTGTACAAGTGTATGTATACTAGGCTGCCAGTGGAGTCAGCCACCGACACTTTGTGGGTGGCATCACCACCCAGGCTGGGACTGGGATACTGGAGCAGAGGTATGCAGTGATGATCCAGAGGACTGGGAGGAGAGGAGCGAAATGAAATTCAGTAGTACAAAATGCATGCATTTTTTCAACCAATGCTGTGACTTTCTGTTGGAAACTGAAAAGGAGCACAATTGACATGTGATGGTAGACTTCAGTCATTGGGGTGCTACTGATGAGCTGTAGCTGTGGAAATCTCAGGTTGATTCTGAGACACATCATTTCCAGGGCAGATAGAGAAATACTGTTAACTCATTTGGTTACCAGCAGTTACCCTTTTGCCTCTTGACCCTCCTCTGGGTGAATACAGGCAGGCCTGGTGCTGCCTATGAGCCTGGTCAGCCATGCCCAGAGCAGATAAGTACGAGCTGAAGTAGGTGTGGAAAGCAGTTCTTAGGATCAACAGGGGACCTGGCAGCTTAATTTGAGAGAGACACCTTAGGGAGTGTAGCTCATTTAGCTCCTCAAGACAAATGCCGAGAGAGAAAAAGATGTGATTGCTCACTCTAAATTTATCAGTAGTGGCAAATGCCAGAGAGGGAGAGGAACTATTTAAGGTGAAGGACAATGTTGGCCTAAGAACAAATGAGTGCAATCTGGCTATGAATAAATTTAGGCTGAAAATTAGAAAATGGTTTCTAACTACCAGAGGAGTGAGTTCTCAGCTTTTTAATAGGAATTCAAGGAAACCCAATTCCTATTCGGTCCAATTTGATAATAGTATTAAAAAGCTGCCTGTGATAGGAGAGAACTAGTCTATGGTTTAGAAGGTCTCCTCCATCTCTGAGCACTGATGAATACAGGTTGACTCGATTGGAATTATATTAAGAATTTTTAAAAGGACTGAAATTGTCAAGAGAGTGTTACAAATTTTTGATTCTTTGGACTGTAATGTCTCCTCTGCATTTCTCTGCCTTTTCTACACACCTGTGAGGATAATTCCACCCCCTCCTCCCCATTTAATCACACTGGGGTATTATGAAAACACCCTCACTGTGGTATTATGAAAATATAGTATTTACTGTTTGTATAGCACTCAGGAGTGCTGTGAGGATGAGTACCAAAGGAAAAAAAACTGCGCTGAAATTAATAATTTTGGCTACACAGCTAGGTTTGAATTACATCTAGTAAATCATGCCTAGGGCAACACACTGAGTGAGAAGAAAATAAAATATTGAATAGTTGCTCATTAAGTGAACACCAGCTATTCCATGAACTGAATGAGGCAGGGTCCCAAGGAAAATACAGTATGTGATTTTGTAATTGAAGATTAGAAGAGGGCTGAATTAAGGTTGCACAAGATTTTCCTTATGACTTTCCAACATCAAAGACCTGGACAACCAGGGGATCAGGCCCAGCTGCATGCGTTAATGAAAGGCAGGTCCTGCTGGACCAACCTGATCTTCTTCTATGACAAGGGGACCTACTTAGACACTGAAGTGCTGGAGCAAGTCCAGTGAAGGGCAATGGAACTGGTGAAGGGTCTGGAGCACAAGTCCTATGAGGAGCAGCTGAGGCATCTGGTGTTGTTTTATCTGGAGAAAAGGAGGCTTGGGGGGGACCTTATTGCTCGCTACAACTGCCTGAGAAGAAGTGGTAGTGAGGTGGGAGTTGACTTCTTCTCTCAGGTAAAAGTGATAGGCCCTCAAGCTGAACAACAGGAGCACCTGATTGGTTATTTGGAGAAATGTCTTCACTGAAAGGGTTGTCAAGCATTGGAACAGACTGCCCAGGGAAGTGGTGGAGTCACCATCCTGGAAGTATTTGAAAGAGATGCAGCTGTGGTGCTTAGGGACACGGTTTAATGGAGGACTTGGCAGTGCTGGGTTAACAGTTGGACTCGAGGATCTTAGAGGTCCTTTTCAACTTCAATAACTCTGTGATTCTATGAATAGCCACCCACCCTCCCATCTCGCCAGCCTGCATGCAGGGAGATGCTCTGGAGTGCACTGTGTGAATACCCCCCACAGTACTCTGCCCTTGGCACAGGCAGCTGGAAAAGAATGGGAGGGTTGCACCAGCTCACCCACAATCAGCTTCTCAGAGCCAGGGAGAGAATAGTGTTCTGTCTTGTGGAGAAATTGGGAATTTATTTCATCCCAGCTTGGAACTCATCCCGTCTCTAGAAATTCTGTATAAATGCAAGTTGGAGGAGTGATTAAAATGTTGACTGTTGAGCCAAGAAGATTGGGTAGCCCAGGCAAACTACCTTCCTGTGAATTTTGACGTGTAGGTGGCTTTGAATGTGAAGCTCAGGCTTTGTGTGTCATTTCAAGACTAGCACACAGACTGCCAAGGAGGAGCGGGTACAGTCCCAAGAACCCACATCCATTTCAAACCTTGTACTTTCCTTGAAAGCAAGAGCTTGGAACAAAGGTTGAAGGTATCAGTGAGGCAGCAAACATTCTGTCATTATTTTTCAAAAAATTGCAGCACTGTGGGTCATACTCTGAAATACCTGTCAACAGACCATCATGGTTAAGGTGAGCTATGGCTGTGGCAGGGGGGGGCGCCACTGAACAGGTGGCTGGCAGTAACTCTCCCCTGGGCACACAACACCTGATACCAGTACATATGGCTTTATTCTACTTGGAGTGTCTGGTATGCCACCATCAAATGCTGAAACAAAATCTTGCTATTTTAAAAATAGCTTTGATATAAAGGTCAAACTTCTAATGTGAAGTTTGAGCGCATCTGTTTCTTGGCACCCGATGTCTTCCTCAGCTGAGGACTGCTTCCCAGAGTGGGGATGCTCACCTCTTCCTGGACACCCTGCATTGTCAAAATCAGCACTAACAAAGCAAGTTCTGAAAATCATGACTCAAACTCCTCAAAAGTTATCCAGGAAGCATATAGTTCTCAGCCTTGGGAAATAATATTATTTATAGGCTCACCCAGAATACTTGGCTGGATATTTTCTGTGCGAACTGATGCAAAGGAGACTGGTGTGACTGTATATACTATACAAAGGCAGACACACCCCATATTTAAAATATTCCTGGTTTACTGTAGTCAACCATATTTTCATGTTTGTTTGTCATAGCATGCATGTCTGTAATTATGTGCTGATGGCACATTCTTACTAACTGAAAATATTATCAAAAAATACAGAGCTATCTCTAGATGCAGACCTTGTTTGTGACAGCAATGTTTGCTATTGAATCACAAACCACAGAAAGCAGTGATTTGCACAAGAACGTCTAATGCATAAGAAGTGTGCTGAACACTACTTCTGCACAGGAAGAGGGAAGGAAGAAAAACATATTCATCTCAGTAGTGGTTAAACGATAGTGCAAACCAGTAATTATGTGCAAATTATGACCTTGCCCCCTTACAGTCAGCTCCTCAGTAAACATGACTGCTTTTAATTTCCACGCCCTCAGCAATAAACATCACTGTTTTCAGACTAAGTTCAATGCTTTTATTCAGATGGTTTTTTTAAATAAAAATATGTGGTTTTATACTCCAAACCTTAAATGAAATGCTGGGCTTTTTAATATTTAAGGGATTAATATTTAAATATAAAACTGGTGGCAAAAATATTAGCTTTTATAAATTTTGCTCTTTTCTTTTAAGCTTTTCTATCATTAAAAGGCATTACATACAAGTTTAGAGTTTAGGGGTTCTTTAAACATACATATTTTTCATTTTCTTTTGACATTCTGTAGTGTTTCCAAAGCTGAAGAACTGTTGAAAAGTTGTAGAAAATATTGTGATGAAAGAAATAGATGTAACGTACATGGAAATAAAATAAAAAATACAGAAAGAATGTGGGAGAAAATTGTGAAAGAAGCACATAAAATTACATTTTAAGAAACACAGGTTAAAAATACATTTTAAAAAGTAATGAAGAATCTCACTGAACTGGAAGTGCCTTAATTAGTGGAACTAATTTTCTTTTTTTAATATTTCTAATTTTTCTATTTCTTTAAACAATAAGAGGCAAATAAGAACTGAACGCCAGAGCTTACATATTATCATGCATTTCAGAGTGACAAACTGTAGCTACACGCAATTATGTGCTATCAGTTGCTGAAGTGAAATTCATTATTTCCTACCTTAAGCTGTCCTATAAATTTGCTCTGCACTGTTAAGCAGATATCAAGTTCCGCCTAGAGATAGAAACACTGCTGATGAGAAAAGGGGATCTTAATAGCTACGTTTGTTGATGCTTGTATTAAACTCAAGAAACATTTTGAAGAAAAGACAGAAATCATTCTTCCATGAACAGTCACATTGCATTTTCTCAGCATTTCCCCTCTAATGTTCTCACGAAGCAGAGAGACGGGGTCATGGTTTCAGTTGCCTGGCTTGGGTTAATGCAGAGCATATTTTGATGCAGAATTGCCTAGAGCAAATCCCCTTGCACTGGATGAGCCTAAGGGGCATTGTGATAACTCGGGTAACCCCGTGCTTCAGTGGCTTTACCTGCATCGTGCTCTCCTGAGGTTTCTAGTGGCACATCCTCTGATGGCTGGAGCAGTTTCTACCTGACCCACTACGTTAATTCTTCCCAGGAAACTTCTCTGGGATCTCTCTGTGGGCTTGGCATGTGCAATGGCAGCACAGGGATGTGCCAGAGGATACACTGACACATTCCCGTGGAGCTACTCCCTATCCACGCCAGTGCTGACTACAGGTCAGTGCATTGTAACCCCCTTTTTGAGAAACAACGTGAGTCAACAGCTCCACCACAGCAGGGTTGGAGGCTTTTGTGGGTAGATGGGATTTAAATAATTGGCAGGGGCAGGAATGAAACCTGACTTAACTTGATTAAAGAGAATTCCTAGCTCAACTCTGTGCATGTGAAATGCTGCTCACTGCTGTTTTGTCTGCTAAAATCAGAAACAGGTTTACTCCTGTGACCTACCTGGAGTTCGGACACACTTTTTCCCATTAAGACACACCTTTAAATGCTTTGCAAATATCAGCAAATTCAGTTGCACAATGGGAGTTTCTGCTGGCAGACAGACTGCATCTTCAATTTTTGGATGAGGAAATAAGGCAGGATTGGTGACTGGCTCCAGGCCACATCCCCATGTCTGTGTGCCACTGGGAAGCACTGTAGAAAGACATCCAGGCTAGCATGGATTTATATCAGAATGGGGCTCCACCCTGGCTAATTAGTCTGCTGCTGGGGAGCAAGGTCTTTCCAGCAGGGCAGAGAGCTCTGCTAATGCAATCCTGCCTCCAGATGCTTCATGTGGGGATCCCATGGCTGGTCTGCAAAATGCTTCTCCAGCTCCAAGGACTTCATGAAGAATGAAGTGTGTTTTGTGGCTCGAGGACAGCATTTATGAGAACAAGTCTCTTGCAGCTGTACTGAGAGCTGAGAGCTCAGAACTCCTTTATTTTTTTTTTCCTTTTAATTTATTTATCCAATATTTATATATTTATAATTGATCAACAACAACAAAAACACAGAGATTAAATAAAAGTATCCAATCCCTAAAAATATGCAACTGTAGTTCATGACAGTGTAGTTCCAACAGCTCGAGGACAGCATTTATGAGAACAAGTCTCTTGCAGCTGTACTGAGAGCTGAGAGCTCAGAACTCCTTTATTTTTTTTTCCTTTTAATTTATTTATCCAATATTTATATATTTATAATTGATCAACAACAACAAAAACACAGAGATTAAATAAAAGTATCCAATCCCTAAAAATATGCAACTGTAGTTCATGACAGTGTAGTTCCAACAGGGAAGTCAGGAACTTGCTGTGACTCAAGTGGCTGATTGTAAACTACAGCATAGAGAGGGAGTGCCTGACTCAGCAGATGCCAGAGCCTTCAAAGGGATTAGAGATGTTGCCAAGGAGCTCCACCCTTTTTTTTGGTCTTTAAGTGTGTCTTAAGTTTCTTATTCTTGCATTACATTATATATGAGAAGCATGTATGCTATTGAATTGGCACATCCAGAATAGGGAGCACTTAAATGTCAGATTTTCCCAAGGGATTACAATTTGTTTTGATCTGCATATGCACGCCATTTCATCACTGCAGAATCTCTTCTCTATAGTTAATATCCCCCACCCCCTCCCCAGATTTATTAACACAGTAGATACAAACATTTCAGAATAGGTACTCTAAATAAAAAACCAACCTAAGTCTTCATTAAAAAAAATATTTACAAGCTGAGCACACTTGCACACCTCTTGGACCACAATTTCCAGTTCCCTTGCACACCTCCAGAGCTGGTGTATCACTGTGGTTCCTTTGGGAAAATGCTCCAGGGAGCCTTCTCCATTGCAAGATGAATTGCTTTCTAGGGGGCTAGACTGTTCCCCATGCCAGTGCCAACCCATTTCATAACTTCTGCCTCTGTGTAACCTTTTAAACTGAAAAGGCAAAAATGCAGGGAGTTGGTCTATGCTTAAAGAGTTTTGCTGGCATGGCAGTAGTATAATTACAACAGCAAAATCCCTACTGTGAGTTCAGTCCTACCATCAAAAGGCCTTTTTGTTGTCATAATGTAATCTGTTCAGCAAAGTGGTTTAATTCCTACCAGCGAAACAACTTTTTTTTTGCTGGTATAAGCTGTTTCTCTGCGCAGGGTGTTGGCTGTGGCAGGGCCAGTGCTGTACCTCCATTGGGTGCCAATGTGCCCAGAGGATGAGCTACCATTTTCCACCTCCCAGGGGCTGAGGCACTTGACGCTTCAATGGGATTAGAAGGCATGTGATGAGTGTTGGGTCAAAAGGGAATTTCAATCCACCTTTCAGTCTGGTTCCTTTGCATAAGCCCTTTATATTTCTAAATCTGTGTCTTTACTCTGCAGATTTGTTGGCCAGGGCTGAGCTGGGTTGCCTGCATAACTCAGCACCATTTCTGACACTGAAGGAATTTTTGGACTGATACTGAGAAAAGCAATGATTTTTTTCACAGGACTGTGAACTAAACCCTCAGGTTTAATGTCCTCTGCTCTCAGCCCATCACTTTTGTAGGCAAAATTGTTTGAATGCAGCTGGGGCTTTCCATATACATAAATATACAGAATGTCACCTGCCAGTCTGTGGTGACTTGGTGACAGCTGATGCAAGGTGCCACCAGAGAAATGCAGATGCTCAAAGTGGGGTTTCACACTTACACTGTCCCCACCCCTCAGTCCTTCCCTGCTGTTTTTTTGTGGGGAGAGTGCACAAGGTTGCACTTCGCAGATCAGAAGTGGGATTTAAATGCCCTTCCTGTCACTCTGTCCTCTCCAGGGGTGAGAACTGGGGCTGGGTGGTTCACAGGGCAGTGGTGGATCAGGCCGTGGATAACATCTCTCTGATCCTATCCCCTCCCCCATGAGGAAAGGCACAACCATAAAAGATTGATGGCTTTTTCATAAATATATGTGGCATGTTTGTTTTTACCCACATTTTTTCAGTTTTTATTTTAGTCTAATTTCAATATTCTGTGGGATTGGTACCAGAATTAATAAAATGCAGCAATAAGCATTATATTCTCTTAGCCAGCACAACCATTAACTGCTTTGGGTTTTTTTTAGTACTTGAGAAACAAATGCTACAACCTGTTTTATCAAACCTCCTGGCCCTCCCATGGCAGATCACTGGAGCCATTTTCAGGGTATCACATGCCAAAAAAAGCAGGGACAATCTGGAAGGAACAGGTGTATTGGCTTCTGTTACTGCTTGAAGGAGTAAACACCTAATTTGCTGCTCCCACAAAGGAGGTAAACATTTAGCTCACAAAAAGTTTCCTTGCTTCTGAGAAAGTCCCACTGGTGTCGACCTAAATAAATTCCAGTAGTCAATCTTTTTTTTTTGTGAAAAGTTTCCTCCCCTCTATGGCACACTGTTTTGCATTGCAACTACTTGTAAAGAGAAATGTTTTTTGCAAGCAGGTTGGACATTTTACTCTCTAGGGTGGTTTTGGCTGGCAGGAGCTGTGCTGAGGTACAGCAGTTTGGGTTGACCTTCTTCTTGCTGCTGGTGTGCTTCAGGCTTGCTGTTCTCATCAGTTGCTTTCCAGGAGACATACTTCAGTCCAAACTCTTCTCAGGATAAGGGAAGATAAAATAGAATAGAAAGTAAATTTTGCTGCTGATGAAAAAGGAGTATTTGAAGAGGTATCTTTTGAACAATCTGGGATATACAACATTTTGGAAAACCTACCAGGCTTGGTGGAGATTTATACAAGGCCAGTGCGTGAATCTGCATGTGCTCCGTGTGCATCTGGTGAGGCACCTGAACTGAGCCCGGAGGGTCCATCCTGCTTACCTCACATCGCCTACCCATTAACTTCAGACTCTCAGAGTGGAAGCAGCTGCTTAGGAAGAGTGAAGAAGAGATAGGATTTGGATCTGGGGACGTGAACACTACGTCAGAACAAAACCAACAAAAAGAGCACTATCAGTAAATTGCTCTTTTGCTTTACTTGTTGAATGCAACAAACCTGACCATCTTCATCCTGGTAACTCTTTGTCTTTCTTAGATTGCCTAATCTCCAAAAGGGCCTCATTCATATGTTTACGATACCATGGTACCTCAGAGTTAACCATCTTCATGTCTTCAAATAGATGTTTTGCTTCTTTTCAGATTATGAGATTATTTCTTTGATCTGAAAATAGGGCCAAGAGTCTACAGGGTTGTACCTTAGCAGTAGCTTTCAAAATCAGAGTTCTCATGAAATCTGACTTGCAGCAGTTGTTTTGCGTTTTTTTAATCTGATTGGTATCTAGCTCTTGTCTATCCTACACAACGTATTTCTAATACTTTAGAGTGTATCTGCAACAATTGAGTCTTTCTGAGGTTTGCATTCAGTTTGCAAATTGTACATCTGAAGCTGAAAAATAAGCTCCGTATTTCTGTGGTAAAATGAGGTTTGCCAGGCCCCTTCAGGAGCGGCAGCAGTTTTGTGGTTTGTTTCAGTTAACATGGGCTGCAGGGAGCTTGTGAACCTTTTGGTGCCCTCACTGTGACACAGCTGCCTTTCCTAGATGAGTGGATGGGTGCAAGGGTTTTGGGGGTTTTTTTTGTGGGTTTTTTTTGGTTTTGTTTTTTTTTAAATAACACCTGCAGAGAAGTGGAAAGCTCTCTGGTTTCTAGTTTTGGCCACATGATTGTAAAACAACTGTGCCAATACCATCCTTCAGGACATCTGTGAATGACTGTTTTCCACCCACTGTTCAAGTCACTCAGTTTGAGAGCTCTGTATTCTGTTGTTTAAACTCTTAAAAGGTATTTTGTTATGTCCACAGCACGCTTTTCACAAGCTTGTTGCTTTAGACAGTCGAATTATGGATGGTGATTTTTTCATAGTCCAGGATCTCAAGGTGTTCTTGTGCTTGTCTGATCCATGTTGGAGAAGGTGTGTTACAGATGGCTGGATCATTGATGTGGTCAGTCTGTGTATTTTTTTTTTTCTCTCCAAGCGATGATACTTCTTTTAAATTACCTTTTTTTAGCTTTAGCCTAGCACTTTCCAATGCTGCTTAGACTCTCTTAGCTTGCCTCTCTTCCTGAAATCATGCATCTCCTTATATCTTCCAAATCGTGCATTTTTCAAGTGAAATACTTGTTTGCCAAGTAAGAATTTGCAGAGACAGGGTCTCCCTATGGGAGTGTTGAACATGTACAATTGTCAGTAGGTTTTCCAAGGAGCACCTGCCAGAGCCCTGCTGCTGCTCTACTACATGAGACAGACTGGTGCCTGGGACCAGACCTCTCTCCAGAATGGTGTTCTCTGTAGGTGGGGTGGATTTACTTTTTTAAAAATTATATATTTACTTCAAAGCAGGTATTCAATTTCTCTTGCAGTGACCCCAAAGGAAAGCTTGTTTCTTTTCACTTGCCTTCATTTATTTAGCACCTACTTCTGCTTTGGCCTGGAAGAAAGAGAAGCCACCCAAAGGTGAATTGCTGTCTGACTGCTCTTCCAGTTCTGTCGAGAACTGAAGTCCTTGTCCTGGGAAGATACTTTTGATCTCCTTCTCATCAGTTCTTCACTGAACTTATGCTCCCTCTGCTTTTTATCCCACTGATATTTCCTTTTCCTTTCAAAAATTGTTATTTATCTGTACCTTTATCTGCATAGTCCTTTACTGAGGAACAGTTACTCTCTGTTAGACAATAGTCTTCTAATATTTCTGTCATTTCCCTTAAAATAGTTGAGCTTTTTTCATTTTCCAAAATATTAAATGGCACAAAGCTATGACCTAATCCCAGAGAAAACTCACTAGAAACATTGCTTTCTCTCTGTTTCCATATAACTTTTAATACTATCAAAGAATTAACTTCCTTTCTCATTTAATCACGTGAACCTGGATTTGACTTCCCTCTTGCTTCTTATGTGACTCAGTGCTTAATATATCAGAGAAATTCAGGATTATTTTTTCAATGGTGGAGCCTTTATCAACAAAACTTCCAATTTTTGAAAGTTATCAATATTGTTTGTCACTATCTGCTTTTCATAAACCTGTTGCTCTTTATTACCTCTACTATTAGCAGTAAACTCAGGTCTTTTATCTGCTCTTCTGCGCTGCTCCTGTCAGAGCAGGAGGGATACCCCATTTGTTCTTGCAGTCGCTGGGGTAGCATCAGTTCTCTGCCAGGTAGCTGCAACTTAATGACTGCTGTACTGAAGACCAATATTAAAGGTCTGATGACCGTCTCCACCGGCTTTTAACACTTTGAGACTACAAGTTAGCTGGACCAGTTAGTTTCCATATGTTTAACCTTTTGTACCTTGATCTCACTTCTTCTTGAGTATTTCTGCCTCCGCTGCTAACCTTTCTACAGTTCTTAACAGTTAGCTGGTATGTATTTGTTACTCTCAGCTTTCAGTCTTTTAAAATTATTATCCATATTTTTAAGGTTGTTTTGTCTTTTTTTTTTTAAGCAGGTTGACATGTTAATCACACTATTTTGTTCATTAGATTGTTTATTATTATATATATAAATATATATATATATTTATATGTAATAAAATATATTTATTATATTCTTTTTCATCTCATTTCTTGAATTTTTCCCAGCTATAATTGAATTTTTTTGTTTAAATTTCATCTTCCAGGTGATTTTGCGCATAACAATTCCCAGCTTTGTGAACCGGGAACTTCCAAAGAGCCAAGCGTATAATTCTGTTTGCACATAATTACATCTGTTAAATGGCCTAAGCAGAAGTCAATTTCTATTCTCTGATCAGTTTTTCTGTGGCAGACTGAAATGTAAGGCAGAATTCCTTTCATATGGATACAATTTGTTCTGAGATGAAAAGTGACATATGAAATGTCTTAGGGACACTTTGGTGTTGGCAACAAGAGACACCCAGCCCACTTCACTATGCAGTCTATCGGTGCAGATTTTCGTGGTGTCATGGTTTCACCCCAGTCAGCAGCCAAGCCCCACGCAGCCCCTCGCTCACTGCATCACCAGGGGGATCTGGGAGAGAATCAGAAGGGTAAAAGCTGGAAAACTCATGGGTTGAGATAAAGACAGTTCAATAGGGAAAGCAAAAGCCACACACACAAGCAAAGCAAAACAAAGAATTAAGTCACTGCTCCCCATGGGCAGGCAGGTGTTCAGTCGTCCCCAGGAGAGCAGGGCCACATCACACATGACAATGACTTGAGAAGACAAATGCCATCACTCCAAATGTCCCCCTTTCCACCTTCTAATCTCCAGTTTTATACACTGAGCATGATGTCACATGGTCTGGAACGTCCCTTTGATCACTTTGGGTCACCTGTCCTGGCTGTGTCTTCTCCCAGCTTCCCAGGCACCCCCAACTTCCTTGCCAGTGTGGCAGTACCAAAACCAGAAAAGGCCTTGGCTCTGTGTGAGCCCTGCTCAGCAATAACAAAAACATCTCTACGTTATCAACCCTGTGTTCAGCACAAATTCAAAACATAGCCCCATGCCACCCACCGTGAAGAAAGCTAACTCCAAAAGAAGCACATTCAGCTGGGGAGATGCTTGAGGAAATGAGCACCCTGCACTCTGTTGTGATTGCCTAGGCTGGACTTTTTGTGCTTGTGCAGTTGGGGCATTCAAGGCACGTGCTTCTCAGCTGTCCATGATCTAGGAATGGAGAATGACAGAGCACCCCTGTCTGAAATTTGTACTCATTGAAACCTTCCTAAATTGGAGGTTTACCAGGATGTTCAAGTTCTTACTATGAGGATTTAGTTACCAGATTTTAACAAGATAAACTGGAGTGATTTTGTGCTCCTTTGAGGATCTCAGTCCCTTTTGTCTGTGGCCAATGCTCATATGACTGGGGTAGAGGCTATTGGTGAACTTTTCTCCAGGTGTCATAGTGATACATTTCATTTTGTTCCAAACATCTTTATCTTGAGCTGAAAATATTCTTTTACTCCTTCTTCAATTTCCACCTTTGTGTTAGCATCATGTGCTTTGGTTTACTCAACAAGGAACTTGGAAAGTCACTTCTACTGAGATAGGGGTAGCCTGGACTCTGTCAAGCCTTCTCTCTCTTCAAGGTAAGATGAAATTCCACAAAACCAGTCTTCTCCAGGTGTCATAGTGATGCATTTCATTCTTCAAGGTAAGATGAAATTCCACAAAACCAGTTACATTTCACTCACTATGTACCTCCTGATTTCTTCAACAAAAAATCAGGAATTGTCCTGTGGATAATAGCCAGCATCCTTACACACCTTCAATTTAACTTCAGAGTTGATTAATTCGGTATAATTTTAAAACAGCAGGTTTGTGCAGGAAAAGAAAGTCATTGTATAATTAAAAGTTGTATGAAGCACACAAGGAGGCTGAATTAGGATGATGCAGGCAACATCTGTTCCAGTACATTATGATTTTTGAATGCTAAATATATAATGTGCTTATATTGATTTGTGTATACATAATGTATATAGTAAGGGATTCCAAACCTTTCAATTTTATATATCCTTGTAAATTTTCATGCTGAAGTATGCATGTTTTTAGTTAAGCTTTTCCCAGACACTCTCAGAGACCCTTTAGATAAAAAAACCCCAACAAAACAACAGAGATCCTAACAATATGTGGAGTATATGAATTACCAGACAGAAAAACATGACATACAATAAAGACTTATTCAGCTATATTATTCAGTTATTTTCTGAAAATCAGATATAATATCTTTTCCTAAAAATTCTGGAATTTTCTCGTCTTGTTCAGTTTCTTGTTTTGCAGCTGACCTCACAAGTTAAAAATACTTTATCTGTGTTTGCCAATGGAGCATCCTTTGCCAGCTGAGTTGCAGCTGGAGATATGGTCTCTGCTACAGCTTAACTTTGTTGATAAGTTCCTAGTTTTTGAAATGGACTGGGAATAACTGAGGAAGCAGTGAGTAGACCCCCAGGGCACTCTCCCTTCTGCTTGAGATGGAGCTATCCCATGGCCACGAAGTCGAAGCCTTGGCACAGCCTCCCTATGTAGTTCAATCGCAGTAATTCAGCCTGGAGCTGGAGATTGTATTAGTCACAGTGCATCCTTGTTGGCAGAAAGGGCAGGAGCAAAACCAAGCATATTCCATCACTAATACCAACTTATAATAGCATGAGCTTAGCTGCAAGCAGAGAGAAGGTGGGACAGGTGATGCAGGAGAGTTGAAGCAGTCTGAAACAGGCTTGTGGCTGCTGCTGGTGGAGCCAAAGGCTTGAATTTCTGCCATCATGCATGGGGGAGGCAGCAACAAAGTGATTAATTTCTCCTTGGCAGGTGATTAATTCTCTGTGGCTTCCAAGAGAGGCTGCCAAAGCTGGACAGAAACCTGCTAAAGGTGCTCAAGTACTCCAAATGTGGAAAGTGGATGAGAAGACAGAAGTTTGCTTAAAAAAAATGAAGCCTTTACAGACCACTTGTGGGATAAGCAGAGCTGATGGATGGATGTGAGCAGGGGACCATGGTAATAATGTGCACTTTAAAGGAGTGCCAGGAACTCTTGAATTTTAATCTGAAGGCTGATGCCAAGTCTTTTCCTGATCCTGTGCAAGGTGAAGGCCGCTCCTGTTGAAACTACAGGTAGTTCTTGCATTCATTTCAGCAGGGTCAGGATGTCACTTTTCTTGAAGAAGGAATAACATTGACTGAAGGGAGGAAAGGTGTCTGGGAATAAATTAATTACCTTTTACAGTGATACACACATTATTATCACTGCCAAGCAATCCCTTGCACGTAAACTTAAATTTAACATTGTTTTATTTTAGAAAAATAAAATAATAACAATCCAAACCACTGCCTGATATCATGTGTTGATAGGCTCTGAATGGCCAAATGTTTCAGTGTCTTATGGCCCATTACATTTCAGTTCGCTTTCCATTGTTGCTGAGCCAGAAAACTCCCAAGTTCTTCACAATCAAAAAAGTGCCTGCACTCAGTGTCAGCAGAGATCCAGTTCCAATACCTGCACCAGTATTAGAAATTTGGGGTTTACCTGTTGACCTGGGAGCAGAGCTGAGGAGGAGAGCAATGGAGAGAGGTGGGGTGAGGGAATGGTTAACTCTCTGCTGGATATTGGCTGGGTTTCTGGGGTTTTTTTTGTGCACACAGGCCAAGGCTCGATTTCTGGCAGTGAGGGAACTGCTGATCACATCCCTGGCTAACAGGGCCCAGAAGTGCCTTGTCACTGCCACAGGGTCATGGGCTTTTCTTGTGACTCCTGCTCATGCGTGTTGCTGGAAAATAAAACTATTCACCATGAATTCAGGAAGCAATGCTAGTTTCAAATAAGAAACAAGCACACGAGACAATAGTTTCCTTGTTGTAGAAGGTGTTGGGATAGGTGTCTTTTTTTCCACACGGGAAGGTTGTTGAAGAAAGCACAGAGATGAATGAGTAAGACATCTCATAGCATGTGGGAGTGAAGGAGTTTCTGTATGTACAAAACCGTGAAACGTTTTGTTTGTTTGTTTGGTGGGTTTTGTTTTACATAGGTTTGTATCCTTTTAGTGTCACTTTAGCTTTTTGTATTTAGTATGCCCCAGAGTGTTAACCACAGGATTGGACTTGACTCACAACATAAATGTCGTGAAACAGCAAACCTTTAACAAAGCCCCTGGCATCACTGGACATTTGGCTGTGTTTGGGAGGGGTCAGGCTGCTAAGAGATGTGTACCACAGAGCAGCAGGGCACAGTGTTACACATGCAGTTGGACACTGATGGCAATGAGGCAAGGGTTTGGGTACGCTAAATTTCACAAACATTAAATATAATTTAACAAAATCGCAAAACTGATTATCATTGAAAGATGCAACTGTGAAATATTTCAGTATCCTGAAAAGAAGCTTTTTTGAAATTATCATTCATTTAATTTTCACGCAACTTATCCTAGGATTTGTGTTAGACACAATCACAAATAATCAAGAAAGGGCAGATGAATAACAAGGTGACAGCCTTTCCAGATAATACACAGTTGTTTAGGGTAGAGGAAAACAAAACTTAAATAAAAACCCCTTAGTTTTAAGTCTATAATGAGGAGGTGCCTTTCAATTATTACAATTCAGACAAAAAAACTCCTTGGAAATTTTGTGGATAATTTTCAGATACATCTTGTATTAGTATTCAGAAGAATTATAAAGGTAAGTAGCAGCTTATATATGGTGAGAAAAATAATATAAGACTATAATAATATCGCTATTTAAATTCATGAACCCATCTCATATACTAGAAATAGTTCTGGTTGGTCTAATTAAAAAAAAGATAAAGAAAAATCAAGAAAAAAAATCCAAAACAAACAAACAAACAAAAGACACAACTCAAAAACTGTAAGACAGTCACAGTAGTTTGGCACTCTTTGGCTTGGAAAAGACAAAGTACTGTGAATGGAATAATGCATTTTTTTATAAAACCTTAGAGATATTAGAAAGAAATTTATGCAGATTGCATGCTGTTCTCTTAGTTTAACAGATTCAGAGTCACCCACACAAATTATTAAATAGAATGCAATATAAACACAAGGAAAATCTGTTCCACACTCTATGTAATTATGTAGAATTGATTGTTACTGAATGATATGGAGATAAAGAATATAAATGGCCTCAACGGTATTAAATGAAAAAGGAAAGGTCAGTCTCTCTGTGGCAAATAAACACATTGCATCCCTCAGGTGCTGAAGTCTAAGTCACAGATGGCTGGGCCGGGGAAGATGGAGAGCCCTTGTGTTCAGTGTATCCCCTGCAAGCATCAGCCGCAACCACGGGGGACAGGAGCGGCCAGTACTGTACACTGTACCCACCTGCTTGCCCATTCTGGGAGCTGCCACTTCCATATTTCTGTGTCTAGGTTTTCATTTTGGAAATTCAGGTTTGCTTACTGATTTGATAAAATCAGATCAGGCTGAATTAGAATTTCCTGTGGGACAAACCGTCCTAATTTTGTGTAATTCTTATGTTTGTGACAGGAATCAGTCTAACTTGCACTGAGGAGCAAGCCAAGCTGTGTCAAAAAGAAGTCTGTGCTTTCTTAGGGAAGAAGTTTGTCTTTAGAAGTAAATAATTTTCTCTCTGAAGTCAGTCAAGGTTATGTGTAATATTTTTGTCCCTATGTGATGTTATTGCTGACCTGAATACAAGCTGCAGGCAGTAATTTGATGCCTGAATATGGGTCTAGCTGTCAAGACCTATGCGGTAAGCAGAGCTTGGCAATACAGAATCACAGAATAAGCTGAGTTGGAAGGGTTCCACGAGGATCATAGAGTCCACCTCCCAGCCATGCACAGCATCATTTCCAAGAGTCACACCATGTGTCGCAGAGCATTGTACAAACACTTGTTGAACTCTGTCAGGTTTGATGCTGTGACCACTTCCCAGGGGAGCCTGTTCCAGTGCCCAACCACCCTCCAGGTGAAGAGCGTTTTTCTAATATCCAGCCTAAACTTCCCCTGACAGAGCTTCAGGCCTTTACCTCAGGACACTGGTCACCAGAGATCAGTGCCTGACCCTCCTCTCCCCTCACAAGGAAGCTGTAACTGCAGAGAGGTCTCCCCTCAGTCTCCTCCAGGATGAACAGACCAAGTGACCTCAGCCCCTCCTCATACAGCTTCCGCTCAAGGCCTTTCATCATCTTTGTTAAATACATTCAGCTTCAAAGGAGTGTGACAAAACTTTGAATTCTCCCCCTACCTTATTGTGTGCATATAATATGGTATCATCTGTGGGTGCATCCCAGAAACATCCTGCAGGCAGAGGGCAGCTGTGGGTGACTCCCAATACCTGCACCTGCTGGGACCAGGACCTCCTGGGCGGACACAAGGGGCAGGGCCACTGCGTACACAGGGCCACTTGTGCGTGTAAGAAATTGTCCCCGGCTTCTCCAACAGCCTAACTTGGCCAGTGAGGGATGTGATTGTTTACTCGAATAATTAGCCTTGCGAATAGGCACGTCTTTCCTGGGAAATGAGTTAGCAGACTAATAATAGCTTTACTCTTGGTAAAGTGGAGGCCAAAGGAGATGGCTTGTACCTTTTTAGTCCTAAAAATCCTGTATGTGGATATAGCCCAGCAACGTGTAACTCTGGAAATAGATGGCTATATTTTTCCTTCCAGTATTTCAATTCGGTTCCTAGTACTGATGTTGCAACACAGGTGGTAGAGAAACTGAGGCATGTAAGGCATCATGAACTCATCTCTACTGTGACACCGACAGGAAGCCAGGAGCATCACTGGGTAAACCAAGGGGTGTCTTCAGATCGTTAACTTAAAAAAACCCACCTGAAAACCAGACAGCCACACCCACACTGTTATTCAAAAACCAGAATATCATCAGGAAGCAGTGAGTCACCATGTGGCCACTGCCTTTTTTTCGTTACGGTGTTTCCCAAATGTACAACTTAGGCTTCCTCTTCCCTTTAGATGAAGTACCTGGTACCACTAGGTAAGCAAAAGCGGTTTTGTTTATTAGCAATAGTACTGTGCATAACAGCAAGGAGGAACATAACTTGTTTTCCTAATGTGATGGATGAGCATCCAAGGACTGGGGACTGGATCCTTAGCCTGTAAGAACTGGGGAGCTTGTAATAACAGCAAGTCTGTGCAGAGGTTTGGCTACGTGACACTGCAACCACCCAGTGTGATGCTGGAGGTGGGAAGCAGGGCCACAGCCTCTCATCTCCAGCCCCTCCTTATCCCGTGCCGGTGGAGGTGCTTGAGCAGAGGGCTGAGCCAAGCTGTGTGGGTGTAGGTATCTGCAACAACAGGTGTGTTTGGATGAGGAGGCTCAAGAAGGGCCCAAACAAGTTGCCCAACATATTTTTAATAGATTATTGCCAAAACTAAATGACAGAGAATTAGAGTTATTGCCTCGAGAAGGTCATGGAATTTGTTTATATTTTAAAACATCTTGTTAGCATATGTTGTGGCATTACTATTAAAGTAACCCATTCAGCCTAATATAATACATCTAATTATATGATGTGAGCCTCATCTGATGACTTTTGCCAATTATATCTGACAAGGATATTTTAAATGAGAGGCCATGTGTTACAGCAATTTCAGGAGATGAACACAACAGCATATGCTTTCAAAAATAAAGTATCCACTATGCTATTTGCTGTGATTAAGTACCTACCAATGCAATTTTAAGGTTGGGAAGCAAGTCTTTCTGGTTAGTGAATTATGCCAGTGCTGAGTCATTGCTGGTTTTTTTAAAGGTTTATTATGAATGAAGGGCTGGGTCAATGCCAAATTCCATGCTCCTGGCTGCTTCTTTTGTTCCCTTGCAAATTATTCAAATCCCTGGAAACAAGCATCTTAAAATGAAAACTCTGAAAGTTGCAGAAGATATATCTTAAACTCAAAAATTTGAAACAACCAGCACGAGTGACCCTGTGGACCTGAAAGGAAGATGCTACCAAAAATGACATACACCATCATATGACAAAACTATGTCACTATGTGAAAACAAAACAAAACAAGCTATTAACACTTTCTGCTGCAGAACAGAGATGTAGCCTCAAATGAGCATGCCCGGGCAGAGGATCAAAGGAATGCAAAGGCATCCTCCATTCCCTCTGAAGGTATCAGAGGGATAAGAAATGAGTAGAGATTAGAGGGCTATTCTTGGTGCCTCCTGTTGCTGCTCAGACAGACACTGAGCAGAAGGGGTACAAAAATCACAGACCAGAGAGAAAAGAGAGAGAGCACAGGAGAGAGGAAAAGCAGCTCACTTTATCAGATGATGTTGTTTAATGTAAACATGCACACAGACTTTTGAACTTTGAGGCATTGTCTGCATTGCTGGCCTGGAACAACATTCTCTGTCGTATCTCTGCTTGGGCTGAATGTGCCCAGCATTGAAGAGAAGGCTGGAGACTGCCTGTACCCCAAAACACATTGCTGTGAAGAAGTGGGGGGTGATCTCCCTGGGCCAGGCAGCCACACATACACAGGTCCCTGACACAGAGGAAAGGTTGTCCTCCTTGCTCTACTGAAAGCAAGGTGGTCCCAGCAGGGTGGGTTGTATGTGGAAGCTGCTGCAGTCCCTCCCTGACAGGTAGAATCCAAGTTTATCATCAGGTGTTGCTTATTTTCAGGGCAGACAGGCAGTGTCAGGGCAGTGGGGAAACAAGCACTGAGGGAGAGAGTTCAGGCAAGGAAAGGGCTCTGTGCTGCTGGGTCTTGGCTGGGTGGTGGTAGGGCTGGCACATGGGTGGCGGCAGCAAACTCAGAGTGGAGCTAAAATTTTGCAGATCTGAATCCCAGTGCATGCTGGGACTTTTCTGGGATGACAAATGAGATGCTTGGCTTCTTTGCAGCCTGTAAGTCCTGCTCTCAAGACGCTTCCAGAGTCTTCCTCTCCCCACGTGCAGGAGAGCGGCAAATAATACCCACACTCTCCTTCACTGGGAGACTGTCACATTAGTGACACTAATATCATAGAGATATGAGAAACTTGCATTTAAATCCCTTCCTTGTTGTCTGGCACTCAGAGTTGTCTCTCTCTCCCAGGAAAGCCTAATTACTCCACCTCAGGGTGGTGTTCTCAAAATAATTTATGTTTTTCAACTTTGGCTGATAATTTGTTTTGTTAAGTTGCCCCTACCCTCAGCTGAGTGTGAAACTAATTAATCTAGCTGAACCACTCTTGCTTTGCCCCAGTAGATTTATAACTGCTTCAAGAAAAGAGAAGCAATTTTACAAGGAGGGACAGAGCAAGCCCTCCAAATTCCCACTGCATACATTCATGGTTAGACTGCTATGCTGAATGCTAGGAGCTGGGTTAGAAGACTTTGGGCAAAAAAGTGTCCTTTTACCTCTCACACAAAATCTTCAGTCACAAGAATAGAGGATTAAAGGCAGTGTGGGGGAGGAGGAAGCATTGTATTCTTTCTGTATTTTGTGGGAAAAGCCTGTCTCGGGTGTTGAATATAAAAGAACAAGTGTGATCAAAAGCACTGTTAACAGAAGATGTCCTCTGGCGTGGGATCACCTAGACTCTCTTAAGTACCTAGACTTTGCATCTTTCTCTGACTTGTCTGAGATAATCTAGGTGGCTTCCTATCCACCATGCAAACTAGAGGATGCCTCTAAAGACAAGTGCAGACACACATACGTGTTCTGCCTGTGGCCTGAGCTGGCCACACAAGAGCCAGCTGTGATCCCACAGCTGTATAGGTGACATTAGTACATTGCTGTGCTT
>NW_008236769.1:5335938-5345223 GCF_000691975.1 Corvus brachyrhynchos
CCTGCTGAAAGGCAGGGCATGTTTGCTCAGGCACAACACAGTTAAACACTTCTGAACCATAACTGGCTCTTGTCCATGCCAGCCAGAGGAGCCCACACCCATCTGTATAAGCCTGGTATAAATTAGTGCTAAAGTCTCCACTTGCTCTAAGGAGCTCTGGGTGTCAAAATGTTAGACACTTTAGTGTTTTATGTTGTGTTTTTGCATGTCTAACTTCAGACTGACCAGGAGAGCCAGGTCTGAGAGCTGGTCTAGAAACTGCATTGGGCAGAACATGGAAGTCTTCTACTGTGGATGCTGTGGTCTGGGGCCACTAGCAATCTAGCTTTGTCAGTGGGAAGTCTGACTCTCTCCTGAATGGTGAATAAATATTCCAACACATAAGACTGTATTACAAATTTTGTTCAAATTTGTCTTTTATCTTCAAGTATGTTGTTTCCAGGAGCAAGTGTTCTGACTCCTAGTTTATTCCACATCAGCTCCTACAAGTTTAGTTTGCTAACATCAATTAGGTGATAAATATTGAAGCATAAACATTCCCTGAAGAAGTTGCTGAATCCTTTTTCTGAGACCCAGATACGAGATAAGATCCATATTTAACACTGGGGGAGGATTATTTCCTTGTGTTCATTAATGAGTGTAATGGAATTTGGTTTTTGGAAGGTAGTGGACTGCAGTTCTCCTCACTTTTTGGTTATTCTGGGCTTCATTTTTTAATTTCTTCAGTCACTGGTATTGTGATGTGTTATGTAGGAGAGATTTAGGTTAAAGGCACAAAAAATATAGTAGAGAGAAGTTATAAACATCTAGAATTTTGCATTTGCATTGTGCATTTTTGTCTGAGATACTGCCATATATAACCATAATTGCCAAAGTCTTCTAACTAGTGCATGTGCATGTGATTTAAAAATGCAAGCAACCCCATCAAAGGGCCTCTAACTTTTTGATTCTCTGAGAAATGAATAATATTCAGCACATATTTTGGAAACCGCATTTAAGTCAACCCTAAAAGTGGGGCTGGACATTTAATATTTGAAGAATTTTAACAACTTCAGCATGAAGTAGGAAAAAATAGAGTTGCATTTAGGATCCTGGTGCCTGCCAAAATAATATCCTCATGTTTTTCATCTTCACAGCACTTTGCATAGAGTGAACGGATGCATTTAGGTACATTAGCCTTGAGCTGTAAGCTTGGTGGTGCTTAATGCCCATTGCATTCACTGATATATAGAGCTGCTTCCAGATTTAGCAGCCTTGTGTGCCTCGGTGTAGCCCTAAGGTCTGGCCCACAGCCTGACTCAGGCCCGGGGAATGTTTGGCAGGTGGATCAGGCAGTGCTGCTGGGTGCCCGGGATGGCCATCCCGGCAGGGGCAGCAGCAGCAGCTGGGAGCGGCGGGAGCTCATCCAGCCGGTGCACACCTGTACTGGGCCCATGCTGGGGGAGCCTCCTAAGCTCCAGTCCTGGATGCTCTGGCTTTCGAGGCTGGAATGCTCGACCTCACATTGCAGTTTCCACAGGACTCTTGTTTCACTCTGTGAAGAGCTGGCTTTTTTGTTATTTGGACATTTTTCTGATGTCACCAGAAACATTATAGGCATTAATCTACTATCTTCACAGCTTTCCTGTGAGTTTTAGGTGATCTTAAAATTCCCATTTTGTCACTGAGAAAATAAGCACAAGCTCTCTGAAAGTACCTTCTGTTGTTTATTGTATTTTCTGAGGCCCTGGACCACAGAACACAGAATTAATTCCAGGCGTCTTCACCCACAGCCAGCGGCGTTCCTCCTCACTGCTGCATATCCCCTCCATAGCCACTGCTGACTATCCACCTGTGTCTGACCCCTGGAAAACTAGGAAGGTGAAATGAGTTACCAAGCATTCTCATGCAACTTGGTCTGAAAACACTGTCTAGTATCAGAAGGGGTCCTTCAGGCATATGCTCAGAGAGAGTCTTATCTCTAAATGACATTTCTTTTTAAGCAATTGAAGTATTTTTCTTCTATCTCTAATCTTCCGTATTTTCTCCTCATGGTTTTTGCCACAAATATGGAAAGCCTGCCATGGACAACATTTGAATTCACTGCATAACCCAGCTCTTTCCAGGTGCAGCAATTGTATTTGAAGTAAAACAGCATGTGAGTGACCAGCTTTAATTCTGCATTTCCTGTCTTTGGAGACTTTGACTTGGCAGTCTCAGCATCTCTGTTGGGCAATAATTTATAAATGTAGTAGTTAATTAGGTAGAGGATATTTGGACAGGGATGTGGATGTGTTTATATTCCTGAAACTAACAGCCCAAACAGTATGTGATGTCAGTAGGCAAGTACTCTCTTTTTAGAGAGGAAGAAAAGGGTTGTTACAGTGACTGAAAGCCAATAACTGCTTTCTCAGTTGTGCTCAACTCATGTTTTCAGTACTTAAGTGACCTACAGGCAGTTCCCTGGTCCTGGAGGGGCCAGGTATCCAAAAGCTTCTCAGTTGCTTGCTACAGAGCAGAGGTTTTGCTGTCAGTGAACCCTTCTCTGTGAAGGGAGGCTGGGATACCATTGCAGCAGCTGTCCCAGTTTTTAAGACCAGATGACTTTTTCTGGTGGGAATCCTCATCTGGGCAGTGAAGGTTTTATTAATTGTTGGATTTGGCCCAAAAGCTTTTGTGTCAGAGATCCATGCTTTGATCATTTGAGGACATATTTACGCAAATGCTGGGAATAGAGAGAAATTCTTTTTTGTACCTTTTTCTGTGTTAACAGAAGAAAATGGAAAAGGGAGGTAATCTTTTCTTCTTTTATTGTGTGGCCTTGATCTATTGAACTTAATGATTATTCTTATGTGCTGCTCAGTAGGAGCAGAATCAGCACTGACTGGCTCCCACTAGAGTAACGCTGTCTGGGCGGATTTCCTCATCTGTCTCCCTGGTGTGACCCTTAAATCTACTTGTGGTATGGGAGAGAAAAAAGTGAAAATAATGGGAAAATAATAACCTTCCAGAACTCATTGGGAAGGAGTAATCACAGATTGCTGGGCTCTGGAACAAGTGGTGTGGCTTTAGGACCTGGTCTCTTCCCTGAGGCTGTGCAGAAGATGTAGAAAGGTTTAGATCCCTCTATGAGTAGGGATGCCTACCATGCATAGCCCTGGGCAGGCAGGCAAGCTCCTCTACTCAGCTTGAAAGTTCATGTCAGCTTTATATTTTTTTGCTCACCAAGCACCAGGATCCTGGTTTAGCTCCACCACGAGGTCACATGTGGACCTGGAGCTGCAGAAGCAGCTGGTGGCCCTGGAGCTGAGCAGGAGCAGGTACATGGCAGCTGCTTGCGGGAAGGAATAAGCAAGATCCATGACACAGTGGCTTTGCAAGTCCTCCAGAAAGCACCTCCAAACATGGGGCAAATCTGGCCTGTTTCTGCTCAGAGACACAAGTGTCTCAAACAATATGTCCACTGGAGAGCATGGAGCAATGCTGGGAGGCTGGAGAGAACCAGAGGTGTGAGACCTTCCCTCGCTGTCTCTCTCCTAATCTCGTCCCTCTTTGCTGGGGATTACATCCCAAGGACTGCCCTGATCACTGGATCCTCTCTCAAAAAGTGTCTATCTCAATAAGTGGCACCTTTGGAGCATCTGGCTGTGTCTGTGAACTGAGATGGGAAGCAAAGTAGAATTTCAACAGCTTTTGTTTTTTTGTTTTTTGGGTTTTTTTTAAGCAGTTTAAGCTATTTTTTAAAGACCAAGATAATTTTATACTTCAAATAGTGCTTCTCTGATTTATCTATTTACACTGTAAGTGCAGAGAGGGTTTAAAGTGTCCATTGTCCACATTAGCTCTTCTTGTCTTTCCTCTCATTTGCATCAGGAGGGCTTTGTTGCTGTGGTTTTCCTTCATTTTCTAGACAGAGCTGGATGTTGAAGAGATGAGACTTTATCCAAACAGAGCAGTGATGTTTGCACAATTCAGACCATCATTATAAAACAGAGAAAGAATGGGGTTGAAAAGCAGACATTTTAGCCAGAAAGATCCATGTATTTAGAATCCAGGGGCTAGTTCTTGCTAGTTAAAGCTCAGAGATGATGCTTGAGGGACTAGTGATTTTTATTTTTCATTTTTACAAAGAACATGCAAAACTAAGATGTGGCTGCGCTTAATGATCAAGGACATAGAACTACAACTCTGTGACATGGCTGAGCATTAGGGGAGTATGTCCACTGTCCACGAGAAACAGCTGGGTAGGCTTAATGCAGATTAACTGATACCTGGTGGCAAGGTACTGCTGTCAAACAGCCGATTTCTCTCCCTTAGTTCAGCCCTTAGGATAGGTTTGTGCTGTCTCTGTTAATCCCTAGCAGATGTTTAGAGGATGTGCACACCCGGCGCCCGGCTGCAGCAGCGTGACCTTGTAGAGGAGTCGGGGCTGCCTGGGATTGTGGCTCTGCCGTGAGGGTGGGCAAGCCTGGGATGTAAACGAGGGCCACACGCACATCGGGAGCACAGAGAGTCCTGACAAATAGTGGTAACCTTTAAGGGAAGCTGTGTAAATGATCCTTGTCAATACTGCTGTTAGATTAGTGAGGGACAGTGACTACTCCAGGGCTATGAACTACATTACAGTCACTTAATAGAGCTCATTGCTAGTAAACTGACTTGGTGATTTGCTGTTCATCAGCTCTGCTGGCTGACTATTGACCCTCTTCTGTTCAAATGGCATGTGAAATCTCTGGTGTTAGCTGGCACCTGTGGGGTTATTTAGCAGAAGTTCACATAGAGGCAGCCAGATTGGTAACAGCTATCCAGGTGCCTGTGAATTGTAAGTAATGCTGGCAAGAGTTTAGGACTTCTCCTCTGTCAGCTTTCAGTTGCATCATGTTCTTGTGCAGAAAGGGTACCTGTCTGGTTTTATCCTGTCCTGTTGTTTGCACATGTCTGTGAGTTTCTGTGGTTTGTAGCTTCAGAGTCTGTCCCCTGGAAGCTGCTGTGGTAGCGCCAATGATCAGGGACTGGGGAGTTCAGCCTGGATGGAGGGATGGTAGGTGATGGAAAACCATTGTCTCTCCTCTTTGACTTCTCCATATACACTATAAGTCAAAGGCCTCAAACAAAAATTGCCATTTTCTGCCAATCTTTGGTTTATATATCTGTATGAAAGCACTAGATAAAAGATGGTTGAATACTCAAACACCTTCTGAAGAAGCTTTTAGCTTGAACAAAATTGAGTTAAAAAGCCAGTCCATCACCTGAAACCTGATTCATATCCCTAGAATCAAGGAAGTGGAAATTTTCTTTGTTTCACAAAAGCAGTTGTGTGACAAGTTATGGATAATGTGTAGGTGTTCAGTGGCTCTGCTCTCCCACCACTGACCCAGGGCTCAGGGCAGCCTGGCCAGCAGCAGGGCTGGGAGCTTGGAGCTCCTTGGTGGCAGCCCTGCTTGCAGCTTGTTCAGTCACCTCCACCAGCTCTCTTAGCTTTGCTGCCTCCACCTTTCCCTTGTCATCCAGAGGGGTTGTGAAGACAGGTTCATGCTTAAAATGATCATGAGCTGAGCTAAAATCTGCCTGAGTATGATTATTGGCTGCAGCAATATTGTACTTGGCAGCAAGGTGGTCTCTTACAACTACATCTCCAAGGATCCTGCAGACACAAAAATGCCTCCAATTCTCCCACCAGGGAAAGGGGACTGAGAGCTGGTCTGTGCAAGAGCATTTTGTCAATGGAGGTGGTGTTTGTAGATGTTTGCATCTCTCCAAGAAGAAAACCTACTGGTGAGCTTGAGTACTTCTTTCTGCCTGGGCAGCAGAGCCCTTCAGGGCCAGCAGAGCACTGAAACAAACCCCTGTGGACACAGCTTTGCTCCCATCAGCTGCAGTGGTGGTTCACCTGACTGCTCACACAATGGTGTGTGTTCAGTGCCTCCCATCACCACCCTGTGCTGGGGGATGCACTGAGTGCATCCAGGCTGCCGTGTGCTGCGAGGACCCAAAGTGCTACAGCTCTTCTGGCAGGAGTTTTTAGGGCTCAGACTACACTTTTACTGACACGGCTCATTTCACTCACAGAGGTGGTGTTACTTTGTCACCTTGCTTCTAGCAGATACAGCTCAGCTCTTTTATGCCCTAAAGAAAATATAGCCATATCCCAGGGTTGAGAGATGACCCTACTGAAAAACTGGATGGGAAAATTGGTTTTGTTGCAATATTATTATATTTTGTTTATTATTCAAAGTGCAACTTTTTACTTCACCTGTGGTTTGTTCAAGCCTTTCAGAATTGGGTAGATGTCTCAGAAGGATTTTATACAGAAATGTTTCATTTTGAAGTGTCAAAAAAAAGATTTGAAAATTTTTGGGAAATTCTAGGGTGGGGGTATTTGAGCTCAGTTTGAAATCCAATTTATTTGAAATACCAATGAACAGAAAATTTAGGTTGGAAAACACCAAGATTTTACTTCAGAGTTATGGGAAGAGGATAAAGGAAAAAAAAACATAAGGGAAGAAGGATAAAGAATTCCTTTCCTCACAACATGCAACAATAAGAAGCGAGAAACAACTTCTGACAAATATGAGTGTCTTCTTGCTTTCAGAGGGATTTTTATCTTCTGGAAAGCCAGTGTTTTAGGCAAATAAAGTTTACCCAAGCACTGTCCTGATTTGCATAGCTGTTTAAGAAGCATCAGCGCACATGGTAGCAAAGGCTGTGATTGTCAGCCCGTGAGCTGCCTACACTGCAGTGTAGTACTACTTTTGCAGGTTCAATGTCCAAGTGATTCTTTTGGATCCCTCTAGCCTGGCTAGAAGGGTGGCTGCTCCCTCCCTGGGGGGTGGTGGTGAGCAGGGGGCTGGTGTGGGATGAGAGATGCTTTTGAAGGGATATGTCCCTGCCTGGAGAGCCAGAGGATGGTCCCAGTAACATCTGCCCATTGTTCTCGCTCCAAGCTGAGCCACAGCCTGGGCTGTTGTCTGTCCCTGGGGCAGGGAAACACTGAGGACACACAGATAAAGTAGCAGCGTGCTTCAGAGGAATTGGTTTCCTGTCCCTCAGTGACAAGGAGGTGTACTCAGCACGTCACCCATATCTGGTGAGCTGTCACCCATGTTTGCTGTACCCTTTCTGTTCCCTTGCCACTCTGTTTTGATAGGAAATCTGTTTGGGTACAGAGATTCTATTGATTTCATTTGTCTTCTCACCACAGTATCTGGACACCATGGACTCACATGAAAATAAGAAGTGAGGTCACTAATTTGCTGAGTCCCTAATGCAGGGAGTCAGATGGAAATTCGTTGTTAGCCATTACACATCACAGAGCAGAGGTGTCACTCACTGTGAAACTCATCCTAATAAGCGAGCTGACAGTTCTTGCTCCCCCACAATTTCTGCATCAAGAGTGAATTGCAGTAATCCCATGTTAAGGTGACACAGGTGTAGATTAATTTCCAAAACTGCCAGTCCCTCTGGACTCCTTGTTTTTAATTTTTTTTCCCCACTGATGTCAGTACAGCAGCAGATTTAAATGCTGGTACTGCACTGATTAAAATTGTATTCCTGAAATAACTTTGTCCTTTGGTATCATTCGGTGGGATGCTTTTGTTTCTTTTTGAATTGCTAGATTTTCAAAGTGAAATCTGAAGCAGAAATTGGATAGGAAAGTTTCCAAATAACTTTACTCCACCACAGGTATACACTGCCTGTCCTTGGACAGTCTATTTTAAGTAAAAATAGGTACAACCAGTAGTAAGAGAAACAATTTATTCATAAGGGGGTTGCTGAAGGAGCTGGCTGGTGCCTCCTATATCTTTCCCCCTCTTGACATATAAATCTGTATTACCCATGTCACCTTTTTGGGAACCTTTCAATGCACCAGCTGTGGCAAGTTGTCTACAGTGTCACTGTTAGTGACTAGTGACTTCCATTTGCTTTTGGTGAAAATCTTGTGCTGTCCTGAGAATATCAAACACAACTTGTTTGCTGCCCTCATCTATCAATTTATTGCACATTCCTCATGTGCCCCTGGTGTTTGCCTCCTCCTGGGTGCACCCAGCCTGAGTGACCACCTTGCCTACATCCTCCTCTTCTCACTCATCTTGAACCTCTGGACTCTTTATTTCTTTTTTTGCTGCCTCCTTCTTTTGAGCTACAAAGCACTAGGCAAGCACCATACTCCAGGTAGCACCTAATACCGATTTCCATGATCTCTTCTTTAATAGTCCTAAGGCTGCCAGTGGTCCTCTCAAATGACCATGGATATTTATAAAAGCTGATTCCTGTAGGACATCCAAAAATCCTACTTGCTTAACTCCACTAATGATCTAGATTTTCTATTTGGTGACATATTTCAGCTAATTCAGCTTTTTTCCTCCATAAGAAGAGCAAGAAGGTGATACTTCTTCCTTGCTGTGATGGAACTTCCCTGGGTCCACTGTGGGGGGGGTTCCTCACCACTGAAATGAGCCCTTCACAGCACTATGTCCAAAGTCCGCATGACTGCTAACCAGTGTTTCTCTTCATGACCTACGTTAGACCTATTTCCCTGGCTCACTGTCTTATTTGCATGTTGCATACGCCTGAAAGCAAAGATTCCTGCATCTTTTAGATCAGGGGACCTCTGTTGATTTTTTTACTGTGTGACCATCATGCTTGTATTCGAAATGAGTGAAAGGAGTGGTACAATGCTGTGGGTCAGCCATAGGTTTGACATGACTTCACAGAGAATTTGGACTCCTTTGACTACGGTTTGGGAAAATTGGCAAAAAGCAAAAATAGAGCTGAATGAACTTTGCACTTTTTGCAACACCATTTCTTCTTTCTGGCATGTTCAGGAGCTGCCATGTGTTCTGTCTGGTGCTGTTTTCTGCCAGAGACCTTGGATTCTTACCTTTGGCTGGATGTGCTCTTTGCATTCAAAGTCCAAAGAACAGGCTGACCTAGAGGCTTACAGATCAACCAAATAAACATATTTCAGAGAAGGAGCAGAAAAGCCCCAAAGGCCCATGGGAATTTTTCTCCATAATTCTTTCTCTGCCATGTTAAAAAGTCTATTTCCTTTCTCTTTACGATGGAAAAAGGTAAAAGAGGAAAGAAGAAAGATCTGAATAACAAAAAGTGGTAGTTTTAACAAGTAAGTACTAATGAGAGCTATATTTAGAAAATGTTTCATGTATTTTCAAGGTAAAAGCTCCCGTATTGTTGGCAATAAACACAGTATATGAACACACCATGGATATCTGATAGCTCTTTATAAATTGGAGGCCAGTGCTCACCTGTGGCTATGCTGGTCTATCAGCACAAATCCCACTCTTT
>NW_008236769.1:5345330-5353911 GCF_000691975.1 Corvus brachyrhynchos
ATGAGAGTTTATAAGAGACATTACAGAGGACAGGAGGCACTTGTGTTTCCCATTTGCACATTAGCTAACATAAAGGTAATATGGAATATAAAATATGGAACAATTTTAGAAGAAAATGCCAAGATTTATCAGAGAGGCAATAGTGACATCTTAGCTCAGGAGACTTACATGTATGCATCTTCTGAGTGAGGGCTGTTCTAGCTAGGGCTAATGGATTTGTCTGACCAGCAGACCCACTGCTATGAGAAAAAGAGAACCCCTGGCATGACAGTTTGCATGAGAATGGTGACTTCTGGGCTATGGCTTTTCCTAGGAATAGATTTTATATATATATGAGCTTTAAAAGAAAGGTGGGATTAGTGGGATTTACCAAGTGCTCAGTTATTTAAACTCTGAGTGGGCTTGTATTCATCTTCATATCTTTCAGCCACTTTGGAAATCTGACCTTGAAACATCCAATACATCCTTGTGGGCGCATTTCAGGAGCCCAGAGGAGGATGAGAGGTGGGTAAGGACAAGTCACAATGGTGTGGGACTCCTGCTGGTACAAAGAGACCACATCAATAATGCTAGTGAGGCTTACTTAGTGTATTTCCAAGTGTGCCTTCAAATATATATTCTAAGAGGAGAAGCTGAGAGTGATGACTCCTTTGTTACAGAGTAGGAAAATACCTACTCTAAGCATTGTTTTCCAACTGATTTTTCAGACCACTAGAATTAATTACTTTTATGGCTGCTAGTGCAGATTGACCAGGGAGATTTCCAGGAAGGTATATCCCACCACCAGCATGTAGTTGGAGGATTAAAGACAAAATTATCCTCAGAGGTACTGAAGTACTGAGCAGGTTGTGGGGGCACAGCATTTGCTTTTGTGGTGAAACACATCTGAGACAGCTTTGGTGGGAACATGGGACCTCAGCACGGCCTTCATTGCAAAGAAATGCAATATAAGTAGTTACCACAGTGGGTTGAAAAAAGGCATTGTCCAGAGCATGCCAGTTCCCTGACCTTTTTGCACTCACTTCACAATGAGGTGAAGCTTCAGGTTGTGCATTTATTGTGATTATTATTAACTATTATTACTATTGCTATTATTATTATTCATGTACCTGTGTTCTAAAATGACTGTGTGGTCCTACACAAGCCTTAGGATGCAGAGACAGAATGGATTATCTCCTTACTTTAATATGCGATGGAAATTTCCAGTTTCTTTTCATTGTTTTACGTGTTTGTTTTTTTAATACAGCGAAATTAAATGCAAGAATCTTGTAGCACAGCAATAAGGAGAAAAATTAATTGAGCAAAAGTCAGCAAATGCAGAATTATGGTTCCCCCAGCAACTGTAATGAAGGCAGAGAACGCATATGTACACTGGTGTTCGAGTTAACGCCGCACACTGCCTGGAATACAAATCCTACCTGTGTTCAAGGGGCTGAGTGATGATTACTGCGAGAACCATAACTTTACATTTCCTGACTTTTTGCAATTAAAATCGCAACCTGGATGATGCATTAGCATAGGCTTTGCATTTAATTTGCTATTTTCTTTAGAATGTATGTGTGTGTTGATTATGTTTGAACATTTCTCAGCTTTTAATATCATTTATTCTTTTGTAAGGGAAAAATCAGAGGAAAAAACATTTACCACATTAGTTCCCTTCTTCTCACTGTTGGGGGGGGGGTCTGGAGGAGAGAGGGAGGGAAGAAAAGAACAAAAGCCTTCCTGCAAGCAGTGCAATTAATTGCATTTTTAGCTCTAAGAGACATTTGATAAATGTAAATTTCTATTACTGCTTTTATGTTAATATTTGTGCAGACTGGCCAATCCATACAGACACAGATCTCCTCCAGATCTTTAACCCATACACAGTTGAACTAAACATCATTTACTTTACCATGACCTTGGAATGCCAGAAAAAAGTCTGACAAGGTCTTTGGTGGCCCCAAGATCACAGATTTCTTTAGCCCATGATGTTAAAGTCCAGACCTCAGGTCTGCAGTCCTTCTGACTGTGTGAAGCCACAGTGACTTGAAAAGCTCAAACTTGTGAACATTTGAAAGTGTGTCTGCACTGTAGGATCTTGCCAGACTCCTTCCATGTCCTTTCCGTATCTCCTCACTTAGCTGCAAGGGAATTGAATGGATTTAAGGGTGCTTCATGTCCTAGCTCGCTGATATGCTGTGGGGTATGGCCAAAATCCCAGTGCTTTCAGTGGGGATGGTATTCCTCTGCATGATGGAAGATCAGACAGAAATCCACCAGTGCTAATGGGATTACAATGTTTTTCTTTCATTTTTGTCTGTCTGGAAGGAAAGTTGACTCCTTTCACTGCCTGCCTGAGCCCTGGAAGCACTGGCAACCTTTTATGCACATCCCAGGGACCAAACTAGCCAAGTCTGTCCCTCGAGCTTGTCCCACACACCAGCTCTGTAGCAAAGCTCGTGCTCTTCACCATCACCCTGGCCAGGAGCAGGCACTTGTCCTGGACTGATTTATAGCCTTTGGGCCTAATAAAGATCAGCAAGAAAGGAAGGATCAATGCAGATGGCTCTGTTTATGCTGCAAGTTTTATTTTTTGTTTTATTTGTTGTTAATATGTTGATGCTTACATAATTTTTTTCAACCTTTGCTTTTGTTCTTTTGCACTTTAACCTTTCATAGTGGCTCTTTCTTTGCTTTTTCCTGAACCATTTCATGATGGTGACTTAAGTCTATTCCCTTTGTTCCGAGCCTTGTGCTTTTATATCCCACTCCCCGTAGAGCCATCAAATTTCTTTTAACCTAAAGGCCCTCTGCTACCAAGGGTAAATCAGCCTTGTCTAAGCTCATTCACTTGAGCCCACCAAAGAGAGATTCCCCTCCCTTTCTGTCCATCCTCATATGAGCTCATGTCCATGTAAAGATGTCAGGAATCAAAGTTCAAAGAGAAAATAGCTTGGCACACATTTCCCAGATGCTGTCAGACTGTTGCTTAGGCTATGAAAGAATTAAATTATGTGAGTACTTGTGTTGCTGTCAGAGGCCTGATGACTTTGAAGGACAAATGCTGTTATCTTTAAACATATCTAGTATCCCTGAAGATGACAAAGTTCTACTTCATTGTCCAATTTACCAAAAATCAAAAAAAATGTGAAAGCCTACTACTGTTAATTAATGGTGGTGTATAGGATGGATAGGTACCAAAACATGTGGATCCCACATATCTCTATTAAAAATTACTGAATTCTGGAAAAAAGAGATGTGACCTAAAGCAATATGGCTTAAAGCACTAGAAGGAATGGCTTCTATAAAAGTAGTGTTTAGTCTTTTTATAGGTAAAATTTTTATATTTTATTTTGACATAGCGGATTTGGAAAAACTTCTCATGTCATTCCTAGGACAAATAGGAGACAGACAGAATTCATTTTGTTAAAACATTTACTATGTCCCATTGGCAAACTGTGTTTTTTGTCAAACTCTTTTGTTCCTAACATGCACAAGCAACATTTCATCACTTTTTTTTTGTCAACAGAATGTAATTTTATTCCAATCATTCTGTCAACAAAGAGAAATACCATAAAATCACTTTGCTCACAAACATAAATTATATGTTCATTTTGTTTGTAGAAGAAATGGAAAAATCAAAACTTTTTCTGTGGAGACAATGAAGACTGATAGCATTTGTTCTGTGGACAAAATATTAGTGTTACAGGCAGCAGTCTTTGATTTTTAGGCTGGCTGGTGGGCCGAGCATGCATGAAATTCAAGGTGAAGCAAAAAAGAAATGTTTGAATGTGTTTATTCCAGCCTTGATTTGGGACATTGAGGTGGAATCAATAGACTTTGGATCAGGCTTTTAAAGCCCTAGATGTGATGCAAGGCACTGTATATGCAGAAAGCACAGAACCCATGAGAGGAGCTATGCCTTTTTGGAGAGGTGGCTGGGATCATGGAGGATACTGCAGGTCATTCACATGACACGAGGGAGAGTATTTAGATGGCAAGATGCAGTCCCAAGTTTGCCCTTTCATTTTACTGTCTGATGTTCTGATGTTTTCTTTCATTTCTTTCCTAAATAACTTTCTTGCACAGCATAGGCAATGCATTAGAGTCAAGATACATCCTTTTAAAGTGGCTTTTTACAGAGTATGGCCATTGCTCAAGAGCCTACATACTCCAGCATGATATGAGAAAAACCTCTGTGCATTTTAGGGTGATTGCCAGCCTCTTTCCGTTTCCCCCATGACAGCACATGAACAGCCTCTTCTTTTGTCTTCGTCTTTCAGCCCAATAGTGGCAAAATAGACATCGCAAATAATTGTTGGATTTTGAGTGTTTAGCTCACAACTTTTAGCTCACGTGCTTTCTGATGACTGGTCGAAAGCACCTGTGCAGAATACAGATTTTACTCTGATGTATTTGGGGAATGAAGGAATGAACATCCTTTTTAGCTACTAGCTTTTCAAGAAAATTGGTACCCAATCAGAGTTATCAAGAAAAATAATGCTGTAAGATTGGCTTCTCACACCACAAATGATCACTAATGAATAACCAGCATAAACAAAGGGTAGGAAACATGTTCATCAGTTAAAGATGATTATATGTATGACTTTGGGACAATTACAAGCAACTTGCACAGTTTTTCCTTTTGTTAAACTAATTGCAAATGGAGAACAAGGTTCAAAACCTGAACTGGACAGGGATTTGTGATCCTTGAGTTCATTTGTCAGCTCTGCCACTGAGCTGCTGGGTAACTTTAGGGAAATTGTTTCATCTTCCTATGTGCAAAAGCCCCACCTATAAAAAAGAGGTAATGGTTTATATTTCTCTAGTGCTTAGTATTTGTGTGAGGAATGTTACAGAAAAAAAGCAGGTTTTAAATGGAATAAATGACCATCTCCTTTTCAGTTTTTCATGCTCCAACACCTTCTCTTCCTTCCCTGTACACTTGGGCAACTACTTAAAGCTGATGGGGCTTTCATCAACTGGTCTCAGAGAGTAGTTCCTCTTCTCTCACTTGTGACCAAGATCTGGCTGATCTGCTCTGAGATCTGCTCCTTCTTGACTGCAGACTATTTTTTACCTGGCTGACCCAATTTCTCACTATTTTTCCTTGAAATGATCCAAAACAGTGCTGCCAAACCCTCACCTATGTTCACCCTGTGACACAGCTGACAGACTTTTATCTGAACATCACCTCCCAGCCTCCTGGAGTGTTGTCTTCTGATCTCCATCTCTCCTTGGCTCAACTTATCAGCAGTGCCACATGTGCTGCCAGTGTGGCTTATTGGTCAGCCTATCTCCAGCACTTCCCTTTCCCTCTGACTTCTCCCGTCCTGCGCCTGCACCTCCGCTCTTGGCTACCTCCAGCCTCCATGGCTGGTACCCTGGAATGTCTTTGTGCTTAGCTGCTTCCTCAGGTATCTCTTTGCCCTTTGACAATATTCATGGTTCAACTTTGAAAGTACTGCATATTCCAGTAGTTTTCTAGTAATCCTGCTTCTGGGGTCACACTGATTTCCAGGGAACTGCCGTACTTCTATAATTTTTGTATTTGACGTCAAGTGGTTTGTTGCAAAGGGGAATAAAAGTGTTCTTCACTTGTAGCTCTGTATGGAGCTTTCTGTGCTAGAACAATTGGTCCTTCATCGTAGTACCCAGTGACTTCTGTAACTCTGAAAGCATAAGCACAACTGTTCACAGGAGTTTAATACTTAAGGAAGGATTTAAAAAACAATGGGAGGAAGAGACAAACAACTAATTTCTGAACACTCAACAGTGTTGCTGTAAAAAGCAACTTGTTGAGACACTGGGAGTTTTGCAACTTCTCAGGGTCCTAGAAACATCAGGTGCAGACTATTTGAATCTTGCTTGTAAAACAACATTTTTAAAAGATTGGAATAAACTAACTCCTAGCATTTTGTCTTTGGAAAGTGTGTTACAGTTATGAATTAACACCAGAAAAAGGCTTTAAGTTAACAATAAGTAAAATGGTATAGTAACTAGATTCCAGCATGCAGACTTACAGTTCATTTTTATGTGTCCAGTAAGATTATTTTCATGCTGCTTCTTAAACTGGCCCAGAAGAGTATGGTACATCAATTCATATCACTGAGAATGGTGTTTTAAAGTACAAATATACATTCAGTCTTAAGCTATGCTATATTATCTCCCTTCAGAAGTCAACTGGTAGTCAGAGAAAAGTTAATAATTACAAGTGCTTCATAACTGAACATCAAGTCCAGTAGCCTTGCATTAATTGAAAATCCAAGCCCTCATGAGCTCAATGGGAATTTTCTGTTGACCTTAGCAGGGAGATAAGCTCACGTACACTTTGAAGGTAAGCTTGCTTGCCCAGATTGGTGGTGGTTGCCGTTCCTTACCTTGCAACATGAATGTCCTTGAAGCAGAAGAGTGATCAGATTTTACAGCCCCTCAGTCCCCTGGGTGTGTGTTTTCCACCCTTTCTGCTTCCCTCTGCAGTAAAGCCGTGCACCGTTCATCCCTTAACCCTTCTTTCCAGATGATCTGTCTCATTTTTACAGTAATTGCTTCACCTCAGGCTCAACTCACTCAATCAGGGTGCTGTGAGCTGGCCAGAGGGTCTCACACAAGCACCGATTAACCACCTCCGGGGCTATGACCCTCTGTCCATCTTCTGGCGTCCTGCAGAGTCAGAGAAGGTGGGGACTGCGTGATCAGCATCAGAAGTTCATTTAAAAGTTAGCAAACAGCTTCTAAACAGCAAAGAATGGAAAACAGCAGCTGTAGTCTGGCAACTCCTTCAAGCTCTGTCAAAGCAATGGGAGAGCTTGATGGATGCTCCCAGCTGCAGCAGTGGCAGCGTCCCCATGGTGAATATCAGGCAAATGAGCAAGGGCACACTGACTCCAAGGCTGGAGGATGGTGGCAGAGGAGATCTGTGGTGGTGCTGTGAGCAACGCACTGAAACCCCTCTGCATTGAGTCTTGCATCTGGGTCACCCATTTTGGGGCCATAACTCAAAGATTTGTTTGCATCCGGAGGAAAGGTCACAGCAGGTGACACAGCAGGTCTAGAGTAGAATGGCAGCAGCAGCCCAAATTCAGGAAATGTATCTGCACTTTTGATGTCCTTCTTGAGGAAATTACAGGAAGGACAGGAGGGATTTTGTGGTTATGACCAAGAAAATGGAGGCTACTCTGTATGACAAACTGTCCTTTAACATCATCTGTGGAGGAAGCCATGGGCTTCCCTCAGCCCATTCTCTTCAGTCTCTGATCAAAGATGGAAGTCAAGCAGAAGACGAAATTAAGCGTGCGATTTCCGATTCATTCTCCCTAGGTTTGTGCTGATAGCTTAAACAAAAAAATATCAAAGCTAGGATTACAGGCTTAGCAAGGGGAGTGCATATTTCAGCACATACTGGGCTCTTTGTTGTTCTGTCACACTGGTAGAATGAGACTATTAATGCATTGTCCCAGGCAGGCTGCATAATAAAGCCCAGTGGCTAAGTTAAATGAAAAAGACCACTAAGAAAAGCAGTGTGCAGATTCCTACTGCTCCCTTTTTCTTGCAGAAAATTGTTTAGATGAGGCAGGGGAGAGGCAGTGGATGAAGTTGTAAGAGCATTTCATAGAAGTGAAACTCATGATAGTCAATAAGGTTCCAGGCAAAGATTTCTAGCACCTACTCACTGTCCTACAAATTTTCCTGACTTTCTGAAGTGCTATGTGTCAGCAGGCCACAAATATTCCCTCTTTGTGTGCAGGGAAGGAATTACATGGTGGGCTGTAAGTGCTTTCCCCAGTTACCTGTTCAGCACTTCCCAAGTGTCTGTGGCACACAGGGGCACAGGCAGCCCATTTTTAACCATAACATTAGGATGAAAACAAAGTCTCCACTTCTGAAAAGAGCAAAACTAAAGATTGTACAACATTTTGCATCAATGTGAGTTATCTGAAGAAGGCTTGCCTAACACTAACCTGTTACGCCAGTGACAACAGGTTCTGGAATTCCTTGCAGAAGCTGTGAAGACCAGCAGTGGCCCCAGTGCAATTTAGGAAGTCCTGTCTCTTAATACCTGTTACTAGTTCATGTGTGTTAGTTAAACTCCCTGCCAGTGGTGTAATCCACACTATTTCTTGCCTCCTAGATGTCCATTTATACAGAACTCAGGAATGTCTGGTGCTGAGACAGCCAGCCAAAAACTTGCTATTCTTTGCAGAGATTGGTTTCTAAATAGTAGTAACAACCTGCTCTGAAATAGTATTATGTCCTTTAAATTTTGTCCACCCCTGGTCCGGGTGATCGCCAAAAGCCACCACCCATTTCCTTAGCACAGCAAGGACGAACCAACTTCCCTTTCAGCTCTAGCTATCTGCTAAACTGCTCGACTGAGACTGACAGTCAGCTTTTGGGGAATCACTACTCATTGCAGCTCATAACAAGTGCACCACTCCACTGCAGTAGCATTCAGGTCTCCCGTGAGACCTGCCACTGCTTCCTGGGAGTCATAAATGAGACTGAAGTGTCTCCAGGGAACATGCAGGGCAGGTACTGGCAGGGCACAGGCAGAAGGCTGCCAGTCTTGGCAGGGTGGGGGGGCCTGGGGGAGGGGCCG
>NW_008236769.1:5354179-5371057 GCF_000691975.1 Corvus brachyrhynchos
CCATTTATACAGAACGCAGGAATGTCTGGTGCTGAGACAGCCAGCCAAAAACTTGCTATTCTTTGCAGAGATTGGTTTCTAAATAGTAGTAACAACCTGCTCTGAAATAGTATTATGTCCTTTAAATTTTGTCCACCCCTGGTCCGGGTGATCGCCAAAAGCCACCACCCATTTCCTTAGCACAGCAAGGACGAACCAACTTCCCTTTCAGCTCTAGCTATCTGCTAAACTGCTCGACTGAGACTGACAGCTTTTGGGGAATCACTACTCATTGCAGCTCATAACAAGTGCACCACTCCACTGCAGTAGCATTCAGGTCTCCCGTGAGACCTGCCACTGCTTCCTGGGAGTCATAAATGAGACTGAAGTGTCTCCAGGGAACATGCAGGGCAGGTACTGGCAGGGCACAGGCAGAAGGCTGCCAGTCTTGGCAGGCTGGGGGATCATGGTGCAGGGTCAGGCACTGCTGGCAGACTCTCATGGGTGTGCTGAGTCCATGTCTGCTCTGGGGTGGGTCAGAAGAGCCACTGCGCCCATTTTGTGCCCAGATTTTCTCTCCCTGCCTCTGAAAGCCACTCCCAGTTTCACCCCAAACAAACCCGTTCACCTGCCCATATCTCAATTCCAGGTGCTATCAACTGTGTCTATGTAAATGCCGAAAATACAAACAGTGTGTGAGCACCCTTTATTCCAGGCATTTCACAGAGAAGAAACAGAGGTTATGTTGGGGAGAACTACCCTTTTAATGCAGAACTTAATGAATGTTCACAAAAGGCTTTGAGTACCAGAGTTTGTAAGGGTGCTATAAAGGCAGAAAATGTTGTTTTTTCACAATGCTTCTCAGCTGAGTTTCTTCTCCTTTCAACATTGAATGAGCTGGGAATGCCTCACTTTTTTCCTCCCCCAATGCTTACAATGTTTTGTTCCCTTCTTTGTGTTTGTCAAAGGTAGCATTGCAAGCAGGAAGAATCACTAATATGAAGAAGAACCTTTATAGGAGTCACTTTTGTATGGGTTTGCCATGCAGAACCTGCTGGTTCGCAGACAGGCCACAGATAGCTCTTTTTGGACCAGTATGTAAATCCTCATGGCTCTTCAATGCCATCTGGCTGCTGGGGTTGCTGGGGCAGTTTGGGGGAGCCCATCCAGCCCCAGCCATGCAGCCACTGCAGGCAGTCCAGCAGCACCCTATTAACCCACCTTCAGATGGGTGGTGAGTGGCGGGATCATCCTCCCCCCATTTCTCCAGCCTGGGCAAAACAGTTGCTTTTTGGGCTGCTTTTATGGCAGAGATGGTGTTAAATAACAGTTGATCTGGCAACCTTTCTTCCTACTGCTTCATTCTGAAGGAAAACAAGACTAAAATGAAAAAGCCTTTTCCTCTTTTATTTGTCATTTTACTAATTACAGTATTACAGCATTTTCCAACACCAATTACGTACTGTTTGGGGCGATTAGCAGAGTGCAAAACCTACTGTGGCATATTATGCAGTGGTGGCTCATGGAAGAAAATTAGTTGAATTCAAGCCCTTATCATTTCATGTGTTTATCCTAATGCAGATTCCATATATACATATATATAATAGCAACTGCACAACATTCAGCAATGCTTAAAACAGAATTTCTTCCCCATGAGGGAATGAATAAGAGTCATTTGTCATATGTTTCCTTTAATTCATGGCTACAGAGCATTTTAGAATTGCTTGATGTAAATCTGTCTCATATATTTGACAACTCTGATATTGAGTCATTCATTTTTATTCTATGACTTAAAAATTTCTATATTGCAGCTAGAGATGGGTGGCTAAAGTGCTAGTTTTGGACTATGGCTTGAATGTAACAATAGCTTTTGACCCTAGCTCCAGTCCCAAGGAAAGTGAATTCGGCAATCTCATTTCAATTCATAGTGAATAGCTGTTCACATAAAAAAATCAGCACCTACCATTTGTCATACTTGGCAGCTTCTGTTTAAGAATGGTCCAGAACTGCATTACCATGGAAACTAAATTACCTACTCCTACTCCTGGCTCAGAAGGTGATTTCAGCTGGTTGTGGAGGTTTCATATCACTGACAGAAGGAGGTGGGGGTAACCTGGGGGACCTGTGATGTGTATGACCCATAAGGACGCTTGCCTCAGTCCTCTGGTTCAAATATTGCCATCTTCTGGTCACGTGCCATTGGGTTCAGATCACGTGGCTTTCTTACACATCATGATTTATTTACTGATTTTTCTTAAGATAATAGCCACCAGCTCCAATCGGGACCAGGACTATGTTGTTAGTGCTGTACATACATATGTTTAAAGACATTTTATACTCTGAAGACCAGGCAAGCATGAGAAGCTCCATATATTCCTTCTAAACTTGAAAATTAAAACAAGATAAGTGACTTTCTTGAGATTATACAGGAAAGTGGAGGCAGACCTAGCAAATGGATGCCCATTTCTTCATTCTAAGCATCCACCAGGGTGTTACTTACCCAAACCACTTTATCCTTCTTCAGAATTACTACTAATTTATTCCAGGTGAGCTGGAAATACCACATGGTTGGATAATTTTTGTTCCTGTCATCTACAAAAAGGCTGCTGATTCATAGGACAGTACTTTATTTCAAGCTGCTCAGTCCTGAAGTGAATAAACTTAATGGATTAGAGATCAGTGTTTACTGGACACTGAAAGTTTTTAAGGTTAATTAGCTACTGTATGTTGATTCTGTAATTGTAAGCGAAAACTGTATTACCACTCCATCTTTCAGTAATGACCGAAACAAAAGATGATTTCAATCTGCTGAGCTGGATACACTACCCCTTTTCCTCACAGATCCTGCTTCTTAGTGAGATGTGTGCTAGTGGAAAGGCTAGAAAATAAATACACATAAAAAACCAACACCAATGTGGAACACCCTTAAGTGCAGAGAGCTAGAAACTCAGCAGAGAGAAACAAAAGTTTTGCCATTCCTAGTGTGGCTTAGGTGCAAGGACAGAAGACCCAGCAAGGCCAGGCTGGATGAGGTTCTGAACAATCTGGTCTAGTGGAAGCTGTCCCTTCCAACCCAAAACCATTCTATGATTCTACGAGCATCCTCTGAAGATTTGGCTCTTAGTGCATCAGATTTGCACCATGGAGCAAGTGAGTTCTTCACTTCCCAGCTGGAGCTGGATGCTGCTGGGAGAAACAAGGTCATGAGCACCCATCTCTGCAGGATGCCTTGGCAATCTGTGGCTTTCCACCCCACAGTGTCCTGCCACATCCTCCTTCATCCATGGGCATGCACTGCTGCCATTTCTCAGGGCACAACAGCAGCAGGAGCTGCTGAGTGCAGACACCCTTCTTGCTTTGCCCTTGCCATGGCCCTGGCAGAGTATTTGGGCCCCTTCTGCTCTGCCTTTGCTTTTTATATGCATCTTTTCTATTTAAGTGTCACAGATCACTGCACCAGCTGATTAGCCTATACATGAATGGAATATAAAAGAGCAAGTTCCCAACTTGTAGGTAAGACCTTTTGTGAGGTTGACTGGCTAAAAATAAAACGGAAATTGACTCTGAGCTTTTGAGAATCTGTCTCTTCCCCAGGCCACAGGAAAGCAGAGCAAGGGGTAGCACTTCATAATTAATTATGAATTTATAATTAATTTGAAGCCTGAATCAACAACCTACTAGTGGTACTGCTATTATTTCCTCTGGATTCCCACAGTCTATCAGAGAGTTTGAACCTTGCAAGCAGTTTTCAAAATTTCAGGGCCTTTTTCTATTAAGTTTTATATTTTTTTTCCAGCATTTTAGTCTTGTGTAGAACTCTGGATTTTGATCGTTTTTCTCTTTAAGGAACCAGATCAATAGCTGTATTGGGTCTCTAGGCTATACAAGGGAGCACAAACAGTTACACTCCCTGGGTAGGAATGATTGGTTTATTTATGTAGGCTTATGTATTGTTTTTGAAGGTTGGTTCTTTTGACAGATAAACAACGCAAAAATATTCTGTTCTTCTGCAGCACATAATCTGATGTTCATTGTATATAAAGACTCCTTACTCTGTGCTATAAATACAGCAAAACTTCTCTCCCCTCAGAGTTCCGTGGGGCTTAAGCAGACTGGTGGGGTGGGATTTTGAAAAGCACTCAAGGCTGACCTTTTCCTGACCTGGATCAGTGTTGAACACTTCTGAAAATCCCACCTGTAAAGCCTGCAGAGTTCATTATAGGGGCAAGATTTTGTATAAAGCCCAGCAGGGACACACAGAAATTTTTAGCAGCTTATTAATGGCCTCCACAGTGGATGTGTGTATTGAATTTAATTGGGCTGCATCCCAGTAAGGTCCTGATATGCTTATGATTAATTTTCTCTACAGTCTACCTTAACTTTTCTTTGAAACTGTATGGACACTCCATATTTGCACTTTTATAAAAGACTGGCAGTGAAATAAAGAATGCAGGTAATTATTATGCCCCAAGGAAGAGCTGTGAGTGAGGTAGACCCTCAGTTAATGGAGCTGGATGGTAGCGATTTGGTGTCAATCCCTCTTGATGTCCTGCTAAAATAAAGTAACATTCAATGTGATACTATTTAATTTTTGTGGGTACAGGCATGGTTAAGTTTCTTTGTATAAGGTCTGGTTAGTAGTGTGAAGACATAAGCGTTGAGCACAGTGACACACTTGAAAGGGCAGGTTATATTTATTCTGTGTTGTGTCAAGGGCATGCTGCTTGCTAACTGTAATTAGACAGTGTATCTGGAGGTCTGCGGCCAAGTAGCAAAGATGTCTTTCCAGAGTATAAAAGGACTATTGTGTTAGTCCCTGGTCTCGAAGGGTATGAAGATGTTTCCCTCTCCTGTCTGTTATTACTCATACTTGGTTACTTTATGTAAATTCAGCGATGAGAGAACTGACAAGACTGCGACATGAAGAAATGTCGCCTTTTTCACTGAAACAGGGCTTTTATTGTTTAGTAATACTGTCTTAGTTCTCTGCAAAGGAAAGAAAGAGATGTTATTGAAAATCCCATAATTAGCAGCTTAAGGTATAAACCATATAGAACCCTGTGTTCTATGATAAACCCCCTAATTAGCTTTGTAGGAACTGTTTAAAAGCAAACAGACATGCATCCTTATCACTAAATAATTATTTGCAAATAAACTCTTTCTCAACACATCTTAGGAAAACACAAGATTATTAGTTGGCAGAGTTAAGCCAGCTGAGTAGCTGAAAAAGCATGAAAAGAGCTACAGAAGTTCTTTTCAGAATCCTGCTCTCTTTGGCATTATTTCTCTAAAGCTTGATTTATCAAGAGGAGAATACAGTATTTGGTTTCCCCACAAGTAAGCTCTTTTCATGTTTTGTCTTTGAAATGAAAATCGTCTTTTGGAACAAATATCTGCTCTATCAGATAACTGCATGCTTGTCATCCCTAACAGTGTGCTGGCAGGAAGACTGGGCGAGGATTTTTCTGCAGTACATTGAGTACACAGTGCTGGCATTAGATCAAGAATCAATTCCTCTGATATCGAAATATTGACTTTGCATGGCCAGTCTGATTTAAATGCTTATCATTCTTGACTTTGTAGGCTACATACATACTGCAAACATTTTTCATTGTGGGTCTGAGAATAAACATCTTTACAGCTGCCTGGCCATTTCTAGCAGAATAACAAAGGGGCTGTGTGCATATACGGGAGCCTGCATGTGTGAGCGAAATTGCCAGCAGATTAATGTAACTGTCACTTCTGTTTAGGGCCCTTTAGAAGAAGTTGAGAAGAGTATTTTTAATACTTGGAATTACACAGCATTGTTTCTCTGAGTGCAAACACAGGTTTCACTGCTCAGTCTGGATAGGTGCTGGCCACTGAGCTGGTGGAAGGGAGAACACAAACAAACCCAAGTGCAATTATTAAAACATTTAAAAATCTTTGCAATGTGAAATACTACTACTTATATTACTACTAATAAAAAAGTAAAGATAATTTCCCATAGGCAATCAGAACACCTATTAAGTTAGCAACAGCGTTTAATTGGCATTATCTCATGCTTCAGTGAGGAAGACAATGGATCTTGTGGGTGCGCAAGTGGAACGCATTTGCATTTCATAGATGATTAAAATAGATTTGATTGCATTTGTCTGAAGCCTGGCAAGTGAGGGCACATCTGCTGCATTCGATGTGCCCTGCGTTTCCTAGGACTAATGGAGTGCACTGAGTCACCGCGAGACGGGCTTTTACCTCTGAAAGTCCCACGGCACCTTCTGCTGCATGGCCAGCTCCTTTGTTAGCCCTGGAGACCTCTTCTTATAAAGAATTGATGTAAAGTAGAGCAAGAAGGGAAGGATTTGAGGCAGTGAACTTGTCTTCGTCTGGTTATGCAAGAGCCCTTGGGCTTTCTGCTGCTTCAAGGTAGAATTTATAAGGTGAGATGAAAGGTAATTTAAGTCATTAATTTGCGTTAAGGGCTGGCAGAACAACAACGGTGCATTTAATCTTGCTGTGGAAAAAATTGGTGATTTGAAGAGTAGGGGTCAGAATTAGGGGTCTGATTTCCTCTTCCACTCAGATTTAAAGTGGCTGCTTCAAAATGGAGAGTTTTATTCACTAGAAACATAAAGCTGAGTTAATTGTCTTTGAAAAAAACATCCAAGAACTTTAAAATAATACAGAAACCAATTAATTAATGGTACTAAAATGTTTTCCTCCTGCTTTTCATTACTTTCCCATCTAAATTCAATATTACAACTACACTCCTGGCAGCAGTTCAGCTCAGACTTGTCACCCACCACCTGAGCCCAGTGAAGGACAAGGGCTGCCCTGTGCTTTGCAGGGGGTGATGCCCTCTCCTGTGAGCCCACCTTTCCCTCCCCAGCCCAAAGGCCACTCAGCAGCTTTTTTTTGGCAGCGCTGTGCTTTTTTGTCAGCCTGTGTAACCACCCAATGGCTGATGCTCTTGTCCTTCTCTATTACTTCCTCCACTGCCCAAGTGTGTCTCCTGGACCCTTACTGGGGTTTTTGTCTATGGATTCTGCTGTTTATTGTTTTCTCTACTCCAAGGTACCTTCTATTTTTTCTGCCTTTGTGTTCCTTCTGCTCTTGCTACACGTTGTGCTCTGCAGTCCCTTATTGTCACGGCATTGCTCTCTTTCATGTGCCAAATGACTGCTCTTCCCTCTTTGAGAAATGTCTCTTAAAAACACATTGCCCTTACATCAAAGAGTGACAAAAAGATGAGCTGGCTTGACTGGGAGAACCTGGAAAATATGCCTCCTCAGCTGATGAAAGCAGTTTGTTCAGGACACTCATGTTTCATAATAGCTGGACATGTTCAACAGCAATTATGATGGGTTACTAAAGGAGCAGGTTTCTTGGATGGCTCCTGTGCTGCCACACCCAGTGGTCCCTGTGTGACTGTGGCCATGATTCTGCCCTGCACCCTCAGTGTGGGCTGTTGGTGTTCCTGCCTTTCAGTCCTGGTCCTTGCTCATAGCATCCCTGCCATCACTATGGATCTGTACTGTTGGTGTGGCCCAAGAACTGCGTTACTGTACTACTCTGGCATTGCTCATTTCCTGCCTTTCACTCCTTCCATTTCTCAGTTCCCTCAGGAACAGCCCTGGCACTGCCCATCTTGGAGTAGTAGAGCAAATAGTCCTTCTGCCATTAGGAGAGCTCAGATACCACCTATACCTTGTGCTTTTTGCTGGGATGTTCCTGCATCCCTTGCTCCCTGAAGTCCTTTTCTCCTGATCATGGCCATGCCTTGTTGGCCTGGACTACCCCTGTATGTGATGTAGGACAAATATTTCCATGGGTTGGGTAGTAGCCACAGGGAGATCAAGCACACAAGCGCTGGAATTTTTTTTTAAATCATGTTACTTTTGGAAAGAAAGTAACTGGGGATGCATGTCACATTGTTAAAATAATAAATAAAGTTTGCCTGTTGTGAGTCTTATTTTAATCATGTACATGTTGCAATTTTTTCCCTTTTACTTAAATAAAGTATTCCCCTAGAGAAAGACTGCTTGCAAAAAATTTTCTCACCATTTATTGGCAATGCTTTTCCCTTCAGCTTGTTGCTACTTAATCTTAGCCCCTGGAGACAAGTTGCACATATTAACCTGTCAGAGCAATGTTAAAATTGTGTGACACTTAGGAATATATTCACAAAGTCCATAAAACTATCACAATGGTTCTGTTTTTTCTCCTCATCTGGTCATGTACTTTAACAGCATTTCTCCATATACTGTATCTCTCACCCTATTGTTTGTTTAATGTGGTCTCCCAGTTGGAAATGGCTTTTTGTAGGTTTTTGGATCACTGGCCAGAGAAATGTGGGCCCTTGCTTGAGACCATCACTTGGTCTAGGATCCCTAAGACTTCAAGACAGACAGAAGCCATAATCCAAGGCCTCCTTTGAGTACTTCTGCTAGGTTGTAAGTAAAGTATCAAGATAAAAAATAGAGCTGAGTCCTCCTTCTGAATGCTAACTGATGGAGTAGTGTGGGCCATTATCTCCATAAAAAAAAAAGGACGAGCTGCCTGACCTATGACTGCTTATGCATAACTCCTTTTATAAATTACTGGTGATATTTGCTTGCTATGAATCCCCCAACGGATCAAGACATCTAACTAAGCTATGTGGAAGGTCTGTTTCCTTGGGTGCAGCTGGCCCTCCTTTCTGAGGATGGAGTGAAAGGTAAGGAAAGGCCAAGGGAAAAAGAGCTTGGATAGTGAAGAATTATGATCAATAGAATCTGCTTTTGAATAATGTTTTCACTCAACGGTTTCAGATTGTTAAATATGAATTTGGGCATCCAGCTTTAGACAAACATTTCAGAGGGGCACTCTGGATCCTGCAGTCAAGAGAAGTCCCCATATAATACAAATTGCTGTTTCCACATGACAACACAGACACCAAACTGAGGGGGAAATATGGCTTTTAGCATCAACAGTGTTTATCTGTGGTAAATGCTTGAGATATTCTTTATCAAGGCATATAAATAAATGTTAGTGTTTAGGCCTGTCCTTGAATCAATGCAGTATGGAATATAAAAATCCTAATTAATACACAGGTCATGAGTTTGTAGATTTCATTTTTATTCAAATAAGAAAAAATGTTTTTTGTCTGCAAGTCAGTGAGCATGTACATGCTAAAAAATTGTTTACCATGTTTCAGAAACACAAACATAAGGCTAAATTAAGCTTGATCAGTCAAGTCTGACTGTTTCCTCTTTAATACATCACGGTTGACAATTCTAATCGTGAAGCTTGCAAGCTGTAGAAAAAGCATAATTTTTATACACCTTTGGGAGAGAGCTGGTAGCTAAGAAGTTTCTTTCTGTATTTCAGAAAGAAAAATGTTCATATGCAACAGAAAGATCTTTATTTGAAGGCAAAAATAGCACCTCTGTCATGTGCTCTAATTAACTTGCTGTGATGTCGCTCTGGTGATGGACACAGAAATAGACATTTGCTTTCCTAAATTCTGAAGTAGAAAATGAGGCATGAGTCAGGAGGATACAAGAGGGCAGAACTCATTTTCTTTTAATTACTTTTATTCAGGTTATATCATCCAGCAGCTGTTCAAGTTTCCTCCTGAAATCCCAGCATGTCATTTTTGATGGGACTTACTCTCTTCTCCTTTATAAATATATAAGATTTTTTATCTAAGTGCTGATAGGGAATGTAGACATGATGAACAGTGTTCCCATTCACTGTTGAAGGATATAATTGGCTATCAAGTCTCTGACAGTAAAACAGAGGAGGCAGAAACTCTGCAAAAAATGTGGCCAAATAATATGAGAGTTCTCATTACTAAGCAAATAGCCAGGGAAGTGTCTAACTGTTCCTCAACTTGGCATACACGGGCACCAAGGCCTGCTTTGGGGAAAAGCAGTGAGAGTCATAGCTGCATGGCAAGTTCTAGATGGCTATGAAGGCTTCACCTCAACCTCTGCTTGGTACCAGAGCTTCAGGGAGCTTTGCCCACTGTGACACTAGATGGAGCTGGCAAAACTAAAGCTGTAACCATGTGAATGTTACACCCAGTGGCTCTCTCTGCTTTTTAGTCTGCCAGGCAGGTTTGGCTGATGGCAGAGGATGGCCCTCCAGGGGTGCAGCCCTGCTGAATACTTGCCAGGCTTCTGGCCACTGTCACCAGTGTCTGATTCAAGCCCTCAGTCCCAGTGCCTCTGCTCTCCTTCTCTGAAATGAGAATAGCATGACTCTGTTCTCCAGCAACAAATGAAAATAAAGACATAATGCCTTATGAACCACCACATGTATCTGCAGCTGAGGCCCACCACGTGTCTATAAATGCTGCTGAAGGCAGTCAGTGCCCCTGAGAAGCAGCAATCCTGTAGAGAAGGCAATGGATAGACTTGCTGAGGACTGAGTGGACTTACCACTTAAAATATTTCCAATAATTTTCCCGCCTTTTTAGAAAGAGTAGGAAAATTTGAATAAACATTACTTAGAAAAATTCTGGTTTTCAGTTCCTCTTATGTTGTGGCTGGCTTCTTCTAGTGATGGACAAAGGACTGAACCTTCTCTGTGTGTCAGTGGACTTATTTTTCACTACAAGGTCTGTAAGCACAGTCTCTTGCAGGAGAGCAGTTCCATGGTTTTTTGTGGATAGTTCTTTTCCATGCCCTCTTGGGAGATTGGGTGACAAGTAACTGCCTGGCCTTCTAATTTCAGATGTGACCCTGAAGGAGTACAGAGTGCCTGAAACAGTATGAAAAAGGATATGTAGAAGATCTTAGAAGTACAGGTAAGTGAAAAAAAAGAAAGAAAAAGCCCTGAAAATAAGAATATCTGTATAGAAGCCACATTATCTGTACTGTTTGAGGGTATTTGGAAGTCTGTAAGGTCTCTGAAGCCTATTTTCTATGTACATTTAGGATGCCATGACAATATAAATCAATATTTTGGTATTTAAAATCTAGGAAATGAAATGTGTATAAAATGGAACTGCCCGAATGAATTTTGACAGCCTCTCCTACATGCATTATTTATCTTATATTGTTTTATTTTTTACAGATGTGGATGGTGACTGAACTGCTGCTGTAAACTTGTACCCAGGTAGCTTTAAAACACATATTATTGGCTGAGTTCATAGTAATAATGTAGTTTAGTTATAAAACTGTTTGTTACAAACAACTTTACAAGATTTAAATATATATCGAACTACTGAATATATGAGAACCATTTTCTTCCATACCTGAAATGTTCTTATATGGAATGGGTGATTCATAGCTGATCCAGAACACACATAAAACTTCTGAAAATATATTTAGCAAAGGAAGTGAAGGCTATTTTAAATTTATGTTGATCTGGAATTAGAATGTGCCTACAACAGTGGAACTTAACACACAAACCCCACTGAAGAGAGAGAGTACTGTATCCTTAGGATTTACAGACTGACCAGGGATTTGATTTAATTTTCTACTTCCAAAGGGCTGCCTTAGCCCACCATCACAAGCAGCATGTTGCGCCTCTGGTTTCCCAGCCCAACAATGGCATCACTGTAAATCAGCACCTCCAGGTTTTACAGCACAGACCTCTGTCCTGAAGGTTCCACCTGACCTTGGGCCCATCCTTGTTCAGCTTCACTGTTGCTGGCATCAGCCTCTCTGAGTCAAATATTGAGGCTCAATACTACATTTAAACCCTTAAGTCCACTCTGGTTTAGCACTTTCTTCTTTTTTTTTTATTATTCTCTGTTTAAGCTTTTTTCCTCCCCCCTGCAAGCTGCATACATTTAAGGTTCTTCCAAATGGATGCAAATGGCTCTTATTAGAAAAACAGAAACCAGAAAATCACTCCTGGATAAAAGCTATCCCCAGCATGTTTTAATGTTCAAATTAGAGTACCCTTCCCCAGTGCTAAAATGGGGTTTATAATGGCAATGCTGACATCCTTACCAGACTCTACTGGCCTGTTGCTCTTTTGTCCTGCAAGTTATTAAAATCTAGCCTGGTTGCCTAAGAAACAGGATAGCTACTTAGCAGATATTTAGCCATCAGTAAAAATTAATGTCCAATGTATTTATTGGAAAAACACACTTAATTAAGCGCTCAAGTTATACAAGCCACCCACCAACTACAAGTGTGTTCTGGCAACAGAAGTGCTGTTGTTACCCTGGTTCTGCTTCATGATGTTATTTTCTTAAGTAAATGCATTTTTCAGCCTAACAGTTCTGGCTACAGCATATTGATAATATAACTCTGCACTAAAGGGAGATATAATATTTTTAGTCTCTTTTTCCAGTTACCAGTAGTTCATTAGTGACACTGTTGTGAGTGTGTTGATTCATTAAGAGTCTTTTCATTAACAGTCTGACAGTCATATGTAGAAGAAAAAGCCAGGAAAAGTAACAAGGCACTCAGCATTTTCTTCTGCTTCTTTGATACTTGTATCTTTTGTAATGTCAACAGATGAGCTGGAAGCATTCAGGACTTTAGGTTTTAAGCCAAGCTTGAGTGTGTCCAGTCTATTTTTTCTTAATTTGCACACTTAATGTGATTTCAGGGGCAAATTTCTATTTTGCATGTGTATGAGGTCTAGTAGATGGCAACTGCATGGGAAAATCAGATGTGAAAGTTCTGTTCTTAAATTGCTTTTAATCGGAGTCTTGAAGACTAACATGGAAACACCAGGGAAAATATGACTTTTGCTATGTTATTTAAATAGGCTGTTAGCCATATCCCTAAACTTTATATGGCTTTGGATAGATTAGGAGCTCTCTTCTAAGCTATCAAATATATCATACTTATGTAAATTCCTAGCAAATATATAAATATGTATTTTTCATTGTTTATAATTGCCATTTAATTGTAGGACCAAATTCCATAGCTTAACATTTATACAACGCCTGATACTTTAAGCATTGCACAAATATTAACTAATTAATAAAAACATCTGAGCAGCTCTTCTGAGACTGTCAGATTCCAAAGAACTAAATTCCTCTTCTTAAAAAATGGGACTGTTCAAGCAAACATGCTGTAAGCTTTTAAACCTCAAATCCAAAATGACACAGTGGGACACCATTTCATGCCTGAAACCTGAGCACAAAGCCTTTATTTTTCCAAGGTATTTTTTTTTCTCCAGTCTTGTAAATAAATACTAGGTAATGACTTAGGAAGCAGAGGGGAGGCAGGGCAGAGATGAACTTGACATTGGCACTTACTTTGTTTTCATCTACATATAGTGTTTCACAGAAATATAATATTACATTGACTTATGTATTCATTCAATCATTAAATTCAACAGGACTCTTCAGTTCTGTCATCAAAAAAGCAAAAAAAAACCTGCAAAGCAAACTGTATGGATTTAACCTTCATTCTCCTTCATGAGAATCCATCAAAAAAATTTGTGGCCTTTAAGTACTTTACGAAGTTATTTTGGCTTTGAAAGTTCTGATTTAGTGATGTAAAACTATGTGGTTATCTCTGGCTTGCAAACAAATCTGAAAAAACCCAAACCCCGCCCAAACCACATTGTTTGATAATTTAAGCTACACTGGCCCTTATGTTTTCCTACTTAGGGCTTTGCTTTCCGTGATAATCTTACAATTCTGGTCTCCTCTGTCTCAGACAAAGAGATGACATTTCAGAACATGCGTGAACAGCAAGCTGCTATTGCTGTATTTTTATATTCAGCATTGTGTCTATAGAACAATCAGGACAAAGCAAATCTCTGCTGTTGGCATGCTGCAATTTAAGGTGGACACAGAGTGGTAGAAGATGAGAGTGAGCAAAGGGCAAAAACTTGCTTGAGGAGAAGGGGATATAACTGGATTTTTGTTTTGAAATTTTTACCTTGGAAGTTATCTTTTTGAGAAATATTTTCTTTAATATTTTGTTGTTTAAAATAGAAATGTTAGGGAATAGTAATTTTTAATTTTTGGTTTCCTACTTTCCTTCTCCCCCCTGTCATCTGAGCCAATATGGAGACGATGAATTTTTAATCATTATTTGCCAATTTCAGAACTTAGGAGGCTCTTTATGTGTATATCTGATGAAAAAAAATTAATCTGGAAGATGTTTTTACAGAACTTTTTCTGTTTTTTAAAAAAACTTATAAACATACTTTCCATTTTGGGAGCAGTGTCAGCCATAATTGCAAGGCTGCAAGCATGGCATAGAGGCCGCAATATCACCTTAGGTTTATTTCACATGGGGAGTAGTGTTAAGGATGGATGCTTTGGTAGCAGGGAGCCTCAGAAATGTAATCCAAAAATTAAATCGCAAAAAGGGAGTTGAGGAAATGAAAATGACACTGACATAAGCATCTGGAATCTCAGAAACCATCCAACAGTTTGATCTGTTGCCATGTTGTCTCCATGTCTAATTAAAGAGCAACAATATATACAAGACAATTTAAAAATAGTGAAAAAATATTAATGTAGATGCGATTTCACAAGAGATGTGCCATTTATTTTGTTTGGCAGCCAGGGATAACTGAATGAGAGTGAGAGCAGGAGGGTATGATGGCAGCACATTCACTACCTAAGTAGGATTTCGGCTCTAGAGCAGCTTTGTGCAACTTCTGATCAGAGTTTCCCTTCATATTGCTCAACCTGCTACATCAATATTTATACATTTTGGATAATCAGCCAATATCCTACAGCTCAATCTACTTTTTTTGGTGTGTATTGTCTTTCCAGGGAGCTATGTTTAAGCTTGTCATATTCCATGAATACCACCTCAAGCATAAACTCTGGGCTCCCATGTATCAAGATCCTTATAGCAAGATTTGGCTGCATGGTGAAGACAAGCGTTTAATAGTATGAGACAAACAGATTAAAAAAAATATCTTCAAATGAGACACCCTATACAGAACTGTCTAGAGCAGAAGGGAAATTAATAATCACTAAGTGTGAATTTACAAGGTCTCTTCACATTAATAAATTAAAATACTCTCAAAAGAGGATCAGCAGATCTTAGCAGACTGGAAAACAACTATGGAGCAGAAACACAAAATAATTAAAAAGTAGAGGAATTCAGGATTGGCCATGCATGATCAAAGTTGTGTTACTGTACTTGGAACAGAATCCCTGCAAATAGAGCTTAAGGCCATCCAAACCACAGGAAATTATTTTTAGCCTAATCACATGACTGTGCCCTAAATCTGCAGTTCTTAAATATTTGATAGATATTAATTAACATATTAACAAAAATATGCATTTAATCAAGATGAGGACATCTGTAAAAATTATCCCCAAATATCCCAAATGTTTATGAACTTACTCACATCAGTGTGATGTGAGAGCCCAAGGCTTATTCTCAGTGGCTCTGCTAATGGATCCTGTCCTGCCTTGAGCTACTGGCAGCAAGTTTGTTGTATAGGGGATGAGCAAAATGTGCTGCTTTGCTTTTTGGGCTGTGAGGCACCTCAGAACCCTTGTGTTGGAAAAGGAGAAATGCATAGGTTCCCACCCACTATTTTGCACCTTTTCCTATTTTTAGAAACAGTTTTTTACTATCCATGTGAATAATTTCTTGTGTTATTGAGGAGGACTGAATAATCTGCCCTTTTTCACTCTGATTATAATTTCATCAGAAAGCTGACATATTCTGCTCCAGATCCTCAGCTGGCAAGAGTCAATAGCTACCCCACAGCTGGAGTGGGTCTAGTTTATATCAGCTTTTGGAAGGTCAATGTAGCAATTCTTGGAAGATATTTAAAGTTCTATTTCTTGGTGCACTTTTTCCTAATTACTTTGTTTTTGTTTGTTAGATTTTGTCTTCTTCATATGTTTTTTCTGTTCTAAAATCCAATCTTCTTTTTCAGCAAAGGAAAATCCCTGTGCTCTCCACAGCACTATTTTAAAACAACACTTTGCTTTCAGTTAGAAACTATGCTGATGATTTTGATTTCTTTCATTTTTCTTATTGCTATTGATACCTGCAGCTGCTGAATTTTTTAACATGCTTATATTTTAAAAAATACTTTTAATAAAGAATAGTTTGAAGTGTCCCAGGCTGCTGTTCAAGAAATCTCACAATTCACAGTTTTCAATTCACTTTCCATTGGAGAGCACTCTCACATTCACTGTCAAAGGGCACTACACAATATCCAGGCAGTGTGGAGAAGTCCCTAGGGACCATGCAATATGACGGAGGGGGGCACCCACAGGAGAGTGTTGTGGGATTGTGCCACTGGAAGAGGTGAACTTTCAGATGTATTACAAAAGCAAATATAAGCAAATTTTCTGCCCATTCATCTGGCTGTCGGAGCAGTGCTACTCATGAAGCAGCTGGTGAAACAGCAGGAGGTGGGTGTGCAGGTGAAGGCAGCAGTTGAGTTTGAGATCATTTAGAACACAGAGAGATGTCTGAACTGAAATGAGCAATGCAAAAATAGGTACTGCAGAAAATAAGAGGAAACTGAGGTGAATAAGGGCATTTAACAGACATGAAGTTACTGGGATTAGACTAGAGAGTGTTGTGCTGTGGGTGTTACCAGTGCTACCAGCACCCAGCACTTCATGCAGTGGTTGCTGATGAAGGGCATCTCCTTACACAAGACAAAGTACTGGAGTAGACAGAGTTGTTCAAAGGCATCTTCCAGGCCAGTGGCAAAACCTGGGGTGCATCTCACTCTCCAAAGACTCTCCATTGCTGTAGGCACAGAGCCTGAGCCTGAGCACTGGCATCAGCATTGGGATGGAGCAGCAAGGAGCCATGTGGGGGTTTTTTGAGTAAGCTTGGACTATGAGTTTTAATCACACTTCTGGAGACCAAGATGAAGAGCACTCAGTCCTTTTGGCTAATAGTGACCATAAACTGTCTGAATAGCATCATGTCCTCACTCACCTGACACTGTCCCAGACAGCTGAATTCAGATATTGCTACATATTTTTAATTTAAGGAACAAAGTGGCAGGGGAAGGAGG
>NW_008236769.1:5371117-5418876 GCF_000691975.1 Corvus brachyrhynchos
GGGAAAGAGCAGTGGGAAAGCTGACAAGGTTTTGTGTGTGGCTGAAGGGCAAAGATGATACAGTAGGGAGAAACCCTGGAAAGGGGAGAGGAAGGGTGATTAGATAGCCTAATACATTTTTTTCTTCAGTGTTTAATTTCCTTAGGAGTACATGTTGCATTTTATGTCAGTGACAGATAATGAAGGAGTCAAAAGATAATAAGCTAGGTATTCAGAGAAGATCCCAAGAAGTGGTATGTTACAGGGCTGTTTGGAAAGCTGAAATTCTCTGGTGATAGGAGATGGATGAGCTGGCTGAATGCCCCATGAGATTTTCCTCAGTCAATCTAAAATTAATTCCCCTTCATAATTAAAATACATTTTATATTTTTAGGAGCAGCTCTTTAAGTGTTTCTTTTTTTTCTTTTTTTCCCCTACTCCTTTTTACTGCGTATCAGAAAAAGGCCAGTTTAATTGCTAGTTTGCCTGATTTAGGATGAAAAGAATCCCAGGATGTTCATGGCTGCCTGTCTTAGCTACTCATTTGATCTTGTACCCATTGTATAAGCTATCATGTATTTATTTCTGCAATAGATCTTTAAGACAGCGACCTGCAAGTATTAACTCACACATAAGGAGGTGTGGCACAGTCAGACAATGCAGGTTTCCTAAGGTCCTGGGGTAGTGAGTGATGGACTAGGATTTTGAACTTAAACCTCTCATTCTTTGGACTGTTTTTCCTGCCCAGTAGTCTGGGGCTGATATCTGTATCAGGAGTTATGTAGGTGACACATGGATCCATGAAAGAGGCATTCAGTCCAGTGGAGCCTCATCATACAAAGGGGCAAGTGGAGTTTTCAAAAAGATGCTGCACTGGTTTGAGCCTGATCCCCCCACACCCATGGATAAAGCTGCCACAGGTTTCAGTTCAGAAGGTTCCACTTCTGAAGCCCTCTGGAAAAACCCTAAATCAATTTTCCATCCCATTTTATATTTTTAGCATGCTTTGGTGGAAACTTCCTCTGGGGTAAACCCAAACCAGCTCACTCGCACCTCCCTCCCATTTTTCACTTGGGCTGTTTAACTGAGAATATCCCAGTACTGACCCCAGCCCGCAAGCCAGCTTCTGTTTCTGCTAAAGGCAGTGCGAGTTGAGCATCAGGAACAACAATAGCAGCAGCATCTGACCCTAATTTAAACTAGTTGAGAACTGGAAGATGGAAACAGTAGTCTATGTTGGCATATTTCCTGGTGCTCCCAGACACTGGATCACTGCAATTCATCTGAATTCCAGTTTACCCCATAGGAATACAATGAGTCAATTAACCCTTTAAATAAATCAACTAATTCCAGAGCAATTGCATAGCATCTGTTTCTGTATTTTATCAGTTACATAATAAAAATCTTCCTCTTGTCTTTCTGTTTCCTATTGCATTCTGTGCTTTGGATAAATACCACCAGTGCCTGCCAAGTCACAGTTGCAGAGACCTACTGCAGAAAATGGAACCAGAGACACACACTGGGAGAAATCCTCCTTAATGCAGTGCTTCAAATTGAATGCCTGCAGTGCTACACAGAATCACAGAATGGTTTGGGTTGGAAGCAACCTTAAAGATCATCTGGTTTCATGGCAAATTTAAAACTAAAATCCACACCTCATTAACAATGAATCCTGATGAGTAAGTTAAGTAGAAGAAACATCAATAATTTATGGTGATGAACTCAGCATTTTCCCTCTCCCTTTTTGTGTTGTGTCTGTCTTTGGAAGCCTGTAGCATGTTACAAATGAAGTGCCACAGATGAGCTAGAAATAAAAAGCTAGGAGATTTTCCAGGGAGACAGAGAATAAATACAGAACCTCCACAAATGCAAACACACATGCTCTGGACTGTTAAGAATTTTGAATCACACAGCGTTTTATCTTCTCAGAATTTCCCAAGTGGCAAAATATATCCCCAGGAAAAGACATGACAGCAGACGAAAAACAAAGACAACCAGAAAATAAAATTCAAATCAGAAAGCCCACCATAATACAGTTCAGAATTACTTGTTCCCTGAATGATAAAGGAAAAGCAGTAGTCATGACAAGGATCAATTTTGCTCAGAGAAGGCTACCAATTTAACAATGGGCAGACATCTTACAGATATCCTGGCTGAAATAGAACAGAGGGAATGAACCAAATGATTAGACTTCGAAGTGTGAATGAGCTTATATAGTTTTTAACAGAGTGCTTTGGAATAGCTCCCTTCTATGTTGGTGTTTGTCACTCTGTGTTATTTCTTCTGTTGCCTAACATGGACTCACCTTACAGCTTTATCCTACAGTAGCTCCCAGATCAGATATCCTGTGTGTAACAGTAGGAGGGACTTTTTTTAGAAAGCCAGCTAATGTTGATGATCCCTTTTATCCAGCTCTGTTACTGTTACCTTCCTTTTTTTGCATAAACACTTGGCAATATATTTTCTGCTGGTAAAGGAAATTATGGAGTCAGGTGTTCCTTTGAAAAAACTTCTTTCTTTCCAAAGACTATACAAGTTCTGTTACTTTGAATACAATAAAAATCCCTAGAATATTAATATCCTGAAGCTTTGAATTAAGTAATTTCTTTGTTCAAAGTTCCCATTTTTTTTCATGATACAATGCCCATTCTTTTATTCAGAACTATAGTACAGGAAGTTTTCCTAACATGAATGTCTCCTTTCCCTCTCTTGTAGGTAGTCATGTGCATAAAAGCGTGCTTAAATCACACCTCAGTCTGTCTGCTTGTAGTCAGTGTAATTTTCAGGTGAGGCTGACATTGTTTCAGCAATCACTAAGAAGAAATGTTGAAGGCTGCAATAGAGAGTCAGGGCTGTCCATGGTAAAAAGCAATAGCAAGTGTGTGGTAGCCAGGGAAAGTTATAACATGATATAAACCTTGTAGCTCTAGTGAATCCATGGTTTTCAAATAACCAGTAGAACTAGGGATTTTTATTTCCAGGCCCGTGATCTCTCTTGAGTAACAGGATTAAGAAACCAATGGTGTAATATTTTGGGGAGTAAAAAGTGGTCTCCTACTGGTACCTGAATGCTACTGTCCTGTACTATTTTACATTTGAGTTTGCTCTGGGGAACAGTGACGACTTGGTTTCACGAGGGTGGTTTCAATGAGGAAAGAAGGTTCCATGGTTATACAATTCCTAGGCCGTGTGTTTGTGGGATCCATGCTGGTGACGGTGGAGATGTGTTGTCAGGTCCTACATTTATTCCTCAGGCATGGCCAGGTTCCTGGTCTGTGGAGGTTTACATCTGAGATGACTTTAACAAAGTTGGGATGTTGCAAGGAAGGGAAGTCTGAGAAATTTTCATTAGAATATTGTTGTCTTACTTTTAGTTATTGGTATAGGTCTTTGGTTAGGATGATAAGTAAGATCTTCAGAGTAATGTTTTGGCAAGGTTCAAAGTCTTTTTGAGTTCATTAATGAGGATATATTTACTGTTGTCTTCAGAAAAAATTGGAGAGCATTGAGAGTATGGCTGTACAAATATTTTTTCCTTATGCATCTGTTAATTTCATTCACATAGGTTTAATGATCTATTAACACCATTTTTTTTCTAACAGGAGGTACTTTGTAGGCTACCAATCATGATTATTACATGAAGATTTAAAGGTTTAGAGACAGTTCTATGAAAAATGTTATTTAATTAAAGTTTGTTGTGACCTAAATCACATGGAAAGCTGAAATACTGGTTAGTCTCTGTGTACTAGAAGAGGTTATGATGCCACCTTGGGGAGGGGTACAGAGGTACAGACTGGTGGCAGCCACAGTGGCGAGGATGACATTAACGTGAAGGTGAGTTAACTGAGTTATCACATAGTTTTGTCTACACAATTAGTACGTGAGGCAAAATGGTACTTTTTAGAGCTGGTTAAGTCAATTTGTGCTGGGTAGAAGGGTTTGAAAAAACTCTTTGGTCACATTATAAAAAGAAGCCCAAACCAACTGAAATTGCCTTGGTTAGTTTTCTAATGATCAGACTCTACAGACTGAAGGACAAAAATTTTTATGCCTTTATAAAAATAATTTGCATTTTTTAAAGAAAATCCTGTTTCTTTACAGTGAAATTCAATTTTTTTATTTTTTTAGCTCTTTGCATAAGAGTAATTGGCACTTACTGATCACAAATAATTTAGTGAAAACCCAGAGGGGTCAAATGAAATCTTAATGTAAAGAGAAAAAGAGGAGGAAGATGAGAAGTCACTTTAACACTTCAAGCGATATGACATGGAAGCATGTAGGCTGACAGGCTCTTAGTAAACGAATTAAAGTCCTTTTACAGACTAATCCATGATTGCTGTAGCGTAACTAATACACAAAAAGAATGAAGCTGTTACCAGACACACCAAAAGTTTAGTTTTGTATCAACAGGTAAGGAAGCGTGCTAGCTGTATTTTCAGTGCCTGACTAGAATGACAATAACAATTATTTCTCAGGGATTGTTTTACAGAGAATTTAAAGATGTATGGTATGTGTATCATATAATTGGCATCTGTATTGCCTCAGGACTGAATCAATGTAATCCAAGACTGCAGCTACATAAACTTCCCCTCTCCTATAAGGGAAAGTTTTCTTTGGGTGATGATAGGCTGCAGAGCCATGATGAATTGCATAAATCTCAATTTAACTATTTGCAGGCTGAGTTGGATAAGAAAGACTTCATTAATTTCAAGGATATCTTTAAAATTTTATTTATTTTGGATTGGAAATAAAGATGAAAAGAATTATGAAGAAAAATGGGTATTCCACTGATTTCTATATCACTCTGGTACAGAGAATTGTTTTTATGGCAGTACTTTTGCTATTTATCTCAGATGCAGATTTACCAGGTATCAGGACTGAGAAAGTGGGAAGAAAAATGTCATTGGCACAGCCTCGTACAACCTGTGTGCCCCATGTCACTTGAAGCAGTAGCTGTCACAGGCCTGCCCCTATTTCTGTTCCCTCATTATTGAAATAGCTGGAGAAAGCACAAGACTGCTGGACACACACCAGAAGGTATTTTCAAACTCTTCTTGTCTATTAGGGGAAACAGTGGATTTTAAGAAGGCAGTGGGGAAGGAATATTTGAATAGGGTATGAATGTCCATTGCATAGCACAAATGGCTTAAAGAACATCCCTGAAAGCTGGTGCCATGAAAGCACTCCTGCCACTGCTAGACATGCACCGTGACTTTCAAAGTTACCATCTTCCTCATTTTACATGATGTCCACCAGCCCACTCTTATTTGGTGTAGTATTTTGGACTCCATCCTGCTGGTTTTCTACACCCATGTTGCTGTTCTCGCTCTGGCCCTGTCTGCAGTCCCTTGGCTCCCACAGAGCCCAACACATATGCTTTGCTGTCTCTCCAGTTATCCTGACAACAAGCTCCACCAAAACTGGCCTTGTTTACTGCTGAATCCTGCAAATACCTGCTTTGGGGGTTTACAGCACCCCTTAAGCCAAGCTTGCTTATGATGTCTGTATTTAGGACCTGTGTCTCTCCCAGGCATGACTACCCTGATCCCTCTGCTACTTCTAACTGCAGAAATCTCCTCACTCTCACAACCCAGCTTCTCACATTTAGGTCTAAAATTGGCCTGAGCTGATGGGCCTGGGCAACTCCACAAAGTAAAAGAGCAAACTTTTCTGCAGTTCTGGCATGATTGCACAAATCCAGCTGGTTACAACACTTCAGCTGTCCATTTCCAGGGATAAGGAAGAGAACTAATCAAATCAATCCAAAGAGATAGTCATCACCATGCAAGCAGATATTGCCTTTCAACCCTTTCTCATCTGACACTGTTGGGGCCGTCCGAGGCAGCACAGCGTGCAGCTGCACACATCCTTGGCTTCTGCTGCTGCAGGCAGGGGTCGGCTGCAACAGGCAGGGAAAGCTGTCAGCTGCAACAGGCAGGGAAAGCTGGCTCCTTTGCAAGGAGAGCCCCAAACAAAGATGGTGCAAAAGCGTCGGCAGAAGCAAGGGATGAGAGAGGGGTCTCTGTGTAGGTTCCAGCTGGTTTATTGCCTGTGGAGGGTCCAGGAACAAAGACCAAGAAGTGAGACAGATCCCAGTATTTTATATGGGGGTGGAACAAAGGGAAACAACCAATAGGGATCAACTGAGAAGGAGGAGACAACAGGGGAATATCCAATAGGGATAACTTAAGGGAGGGAGTTACATGAACCAACCAATGGGGCATCAAAGGAGGGAGAACTTTCCAGAACTAATACATGGACAGTTAAGGAAAACGCATAAACATGACCTTATACATAAAACTGGGTGGAGAACTTCTGAACAAATAAACTTAAAACACGTAAACTAAGAACCACTAGGAACATGGAAACTCGCCGTAACCACGGGGTGAGAATCCGACCTCTGTGTTCTGCAGGCCTGTGCACCAGTCTTCTGTATGCTCTGCTGCAGTGGCCACTGCCACATGCACTGCAACACTTTATCTAGTCCCCATGTTCCTCCTGATGTAAAATAAACACCACTCTCCTCCCAAGGCTGTCAGAATGGAGGAAGCATGCAGGCATGGAGATGAACAAGGTGGGAGCAGCATTTACAAGAGTTCTCTCCTTCCCTAAGAGGTATTACCCTGCACTGTTATGGACTGAGAATTTTTACTTTAAGATGAGCTGCAATAGATTCTGTTTTGCTTATTGTCTCGGTTCCAAAATATCAGTATCAACATACGGCTTAAACACTAGTAAAGCAGAACACAAATCCATGGATGACTTCATCTCTTGTACAAGTGTTAGTGAAATAGAGACAAAAAAAAATTTAGTGGTTAACAAGCACCAGAGAACATGTGTATTTTAAAGTCACTGTTATTCCAGTAGTATCTAAACTACAAGAATAACAGTAAATTTGACTTAACAGGGGAGACAAAAGAGGCAGGTGACTACTCTGAATGTGGATTGCTGTATCTTCTCCCCTCTGGCTGCTGAAGGTTCCCATGCTGAATGCTAGTAACAATGAGGTATTGGTAGTTATTTTGCTCATTTCCGTCCATGTCATCCCTGACTTATGTTTCAAATCTTAAGATTTGTAGAAAATCTTCATTAGGCTCACAGGTGTTGCCATTCAGTAGAGTCCTTGGCACAAGCACTGTGACAGATGTTGAAAAATTAAGATGATAGTTTTAATTGTTCCATGAAACCTCTGAAAAGCCAGATAAGACAATACACAAAGGTAGGAGGAAAAGGCAAAATGCACAGCCTCTTTATAGTGGTTACATGATAACTTATCACTAACTCCTATGTGTTCATTGGTTCCTTGACACAGTTTTTGGTCTGTGCTGTAAAATAATCCTGAAACTAACTTAGCTGTAATCTTAAATCAAGGAAGAGCACTTGGGGGATGGGCAGGAGGGCTTATTAGCTTATTCAAGGAAACAGAATTCTGCAAAAATACGATTCTTAACTTGCATGAAGAATCAGCATGCATAGATTTTGAGTGCAGAAGCACCTTGTAAGGACCTGCAGACTTTTTTTTTTTTTTAAATGTGGAAAGTACCAGTATCTTTTTATACAAATAAACTTCTTTATGTGGACAATCTTAAAGAGGGATCTGATCATTTGGACTCAGTAACAATCTTCCTCGGTCATAGAGAGTTTTTATTTAACCTGATGTTCCAGTTACTTTAATTACCCTTGTAGTTCCAGGTAAAGGCAATATTCAATGCTTCCCCACTTCACTTTCAAAGCAGTGATGTTTTGCACATTACACCACAGTTCCCATGGCTCAGGAACATATTAAAAAAAGAAATCTGTAAATGTATGTTTAAACTGGGAAGTATTTTGCGATAAAAGACAGTATGGAAAGGGAAAGTATGGCACTGATCTTCCTCTCAGAAAAAGGAGAAAAACCCAAACCCTAAAATGAAGTGTCAGTGAGCATAACCAGAAGTTCAGCTTTACTACTAAATGCAGTCTTTATAATTGCTTGCTGAGTGAGACCAGGGCATCAGCACGCTATCCTATATAAAGAGTGATGTGTGTGCACACCGTTTGCCTTTATTTTGAAATGGAGAATCTGAATGCAATTTGAGACCATCTGAGCCAAAAAGGAGATTCAATGGCTCAGTGACAGTCTGGTTTCAGCATAGCTGGCCTGGGTGGGGTTCCATGCTGAGCAGGGAGCTGGCAAGCGAGATCACTGAGTGAGCAAACCACGTTGTGAAGTGAGTCTTACAGGCTTTCATAGGCCATATACTCTCTTTCATTAAATAACACACTGAATTGTCCCTAAGCCAGTCCTAGAGAGTTAGTGGTTTGGTAGCCAGCCAGCATTTTGTTGTAAACTTTCTGGCACAAACTAGTAATATTTGTAACAAATTCTATGGATGTGTTAATGTATGGAATTTGGAAACACTTGCTTAGAGGTCCCAAAAGAGGATGAATTTCAGTACTTTCACAACTTATTTCATGAAGATCTTTCCCCAAAAAAACATTGTCAAGACTTGCGCTCAAGAAATAAACCAGAAAATTGTATGTTTGATTAATGCTGCATGGTGTCTTTTTTTCCAGCTAGTGGGGATATCCATAAGCAGGTCACGAGTGTCTCTTATGTATGTATGATAAATACTTTTCCTCTGGATTGATGATAAAAGTTTGCAAGCACATAGCAAAATTCAAAGATTGTTGCTTAATAGCAATTTGTAATGTAAGTCACAGGGTGCTGTTTTTCTACATATTTTCCATAACTGTGTGGATAAAGAAGAAATTCTGAAATGGCTGTTTCTAGACAAAAAACAGGCTTTCTGTCTGTAGACAGATGCATTACTGACTCCATGGTGTCCTTAGTGGAGCTCCAAATGCTCTATACAGTGGTAAAATCCATAGTAGGTCATACATGCCTCTAGCTTGAAAACTTGATTTGGCAAATTATGTAGATATGATGGAAGTTTGGGGGCTGTGCTCCTTAAGCACCAGGGCTGTCTGTTCATCAAAAGAGGAGAAAATTTTCTTGCAATGAAGGCATGTTATAAAGCATTCACTGGCATTCTTGGTACAGTAATTTCTTATGAGTAGGTAGGACAATTATTCTTTTATTGTTTGGAGGCCACCATGAACACTGGAGCCCTGGTGTGTTGTGAAAGAGTTGGGATTTGAGGTTTTAACTTTGACTGGAGAACTGCTAAGTGTCTAGCCTCATTGCAGCTTATAAGAAAAGGCTCTTTTACCCCAAATACATGCTTTAGAAATAGTGTAGTAAAGAGCATGGCATGGTACCTTCTGAGGCAGCTGGAGAGTATCAGAAGGGTTCTTATGGGTTTATACAAATCAAGCAAGGCTCAAATAAAACACATGGAAATGTGGTGGCATTTGGTAACATATATTAAGTCTGCTGATTTATCCCACAGCAAAGGCAGGCAGTTCTTTTTGTCATCCTATTAGTCAGTTAGGGTTAATTCTTGATATGATGGAAATTTATGTAGCTTATGTAGTTTTGGTTTTGGTTTTTTTTATTTCTGCTTGTAGAGGTCAATAGATGCAATTATTTGTGTGGCTAATTCATGAGTCATTGTTTAAGAGACAAGGATGATGATTCACTTTGACAAAAGCTATTAATAGGTACCCAGCACTATATTTTAAGGTCCTGGAAGAATCCGTCCCCTTTCCTTCCATAAGGAAACATAATGTGGCAAGTTCTTTCCTAGGTTAGCTGCCATGCCAGAAGCACATCATTCACAAGATTACCCTCTATGAACAAGTTAACATAAGAGCTAAGAGAGAGTTTTAAGTAAGAGCTAACTTACACAATACATGCCAGAGGATACATGACCTAGTCATGGTGTCTGGGAATAGTCTCCTCTCTCTTTTATTTTCTTTTCTTGTTTAGCCTTTTTCCCCTCCCCCTGCATTGCACATGGGCTGCTGTCAGTCTCAGGCTCTGGTTATGACTCCTCAGAGTATGGACAAATGCAAGTGCCTCTTCTTGGACCCAAGGGCGTGCAAGGCAGCTTTTGGCTGCTTGTGTTAGGAGTTTCATCAGTGCAATGCTACTGCTGAGAGGATTCACTTTCTCCCTGTGACATTTATTCCCTTGGAGTATGCTGTGAACAATGCTGAGATGAAGCAGGGATAAGTCTAGAATTCTCAGACTTCAGGTAAAGTCTTTTCTGGTCCATGTAGATCTACTTTTTGGGCTTTTGTGTACAGGGACTGGGTCCTGTGCTGGAGGGGGTGCCAGTGACTGCAGCCCACCGAGGAGATGCACAGACCTGCATAAGAGCTTATGCAGGAAGGACATCTGGAGTTGGCCTACTACACCCCTGCTTTGTGAAGGCCAGGCCAACCTCAGTATTAGATCAGGTTTCTCAGAACCTGTCCACCAAAGTGCTGCAGCTTTCCAAACCCAGACCATCTCTGTGAAGCTGCCTGTGCAGAAGTGCAGTCAGCAGCCAGCAGCCAGCAGGACTGATCATTCCCCATGACGTGGCACTGGGCAGAGGGCAGTGGGAGCACAGAGTCCAGTTCAGTCTTTCTCAGCACAAGAAAGTTATCAACCACCCAGAGTGAGTCCAAGGGAGGGGTCACCAGGTTGGTGAGGGGCTGGAGCAAGCGATGTAGAAGGAGAAGCTGAGGCAGCTGGTTTATTTAACCTGGAGAAAGAACAGCTGAAGGGAGGTCTCCTGGCTGCCTGCAGCGACCTATTGGGAAGCTGTAGGGAAGATGAATCCAGATTCTTATGAGAGATTCACAGTGAAAGGGCAAAAGGCAAAAGACACAGCTTGGAGGACAGGAAATTCCAGTTAGCTATTAGGAAATTTTTTTCACTGGAAGAGCAGGAAAAGGTGGAGCAGATTGGCTGGAGAGATGCTGGAGTCTCCATCCTTGGAGATGCTCAGAACTCAAGGGGACAAGTCCAGAGTAAGCTGATTTAGTGCAGCAGATCTTGGTGGTATTGGATTAGATTAACTACTCTAGTTCTTTCCAATGTAAATTATTTTGTAATTCTATAATGCATAGTGGATCAGTACTGTCTCAAAACCAGCCTTGCATTGCATAGGCAAAGGTGTGTGACTACTACTCCTGTCCTTGTCAGAGAGCATTGAATGAATGGGAGAGGCAGAGCATTAAAGTAGACCTACCCAAACGTTTTTTAATGGAATATCCTAAATTAGCAGATGAACAGAGTTCTAAAAGAAAAACATCCCAAAGAAAGATGAAGTAAAAATATTTTAAGTTGATCAACATTTCAGTATAGAACTTGCACAATTCAGTATAGAACTTGTTAGTCTCAGCTTATGTTACCTTTTCCTGCCCTTTTTAATTACTGAACACAAACCCAAATTCCTGCATAAGAAAGGCCATCTGATGCAGATGTAGAAATGTACAAATGTGAAAATATTGAAATGAATATGTTTGTGTTGTTTCTATCCCTGGTTTAGGATCATTGTGACGGAATCTGAGTCAGGACTTTGAGACATTGTCTAAGCCATCCTCTGAGGCGGATTTAGACTCTTTCAGCAAATGTTCTTCTCCCTGGTAAGTTTCTTGTCAGAGATCTGTACGCAGTTCACTAATTCTCTTCATGCTACAGTAAACTTTAGTGAAGTCAATAGCTACTCTGGCAGCAAAGTAGAAATGAAAGAGACTCTCTATTTTCAGAGCTCTAAAATAGCGACTGATCCATCCTTTGGAAAATACTGCTCTCAGGGGGGTCTGGTGAAGTGGTGTTGGGTTTCCAAAGGGACAGAAGAACAGACAACTGTGTTCTTGAGCATTTCATGCTGACTTTCTGTGAAGCAACAAGGATGGCTTCCCTGGAGGGCTGGCTAGCTTTAGGGGTGAGATTAAATAGCTGACTTTACCCCTCCTAAATTACGTGCCAAAGATATCACTGCCTCTCCTGTTTCAGTGCCCACTCACTGGAACTTCTGCTGGCACCAAGGTCTGCTTAGCGTGGTAGCAAGCTCTATCACCAGGGTCCCCTGCCACTCCAAAGTACGTATTTAAAGGCAATCTTGAATCCGGAAGGAAAGAAGGAAGAGAGTGTAACGCTGTGCTGTTTCAGCTGCTAATTGTGCCCAGATTAGTTAATTAGATAATTAACATAAGAATGCTCTCTTTTCATATTAGAGCATCATACATTTACAATAGAGCTGTTCATAAGTAGAGTGCTATGCTGTGGGAAACACTAATTAATTTTGCAAATTTGGACCTTTAATTGCTAAAGTGCTGTGCTTTCTCAATGTTTGTTTTAGAGTAATGTTAACTGATTACTGCCTGTTTGGAGAAGTATTTATTCTCTCTGCCAGTTGGACACATTCCTCTTGCTGTGCGACCAGAATCCCAGTTTATTTGCAATATTAACTGCATTGCACTTCAGAGGAGCCTGCAAGAGATGAGATTGTCTATAAGCCCAGCTGACATTGGACCCACCACCTGCAAAAGCAATGCAGCCCATCATTTCCAGTTAGGACCCATCCTAGTCATATATTCTGCAGCCTGCATACTTGATTATTGGAACAACATTCATCCTGGCTTCAAAGCAGAATCTGGAAAAACTGCAGCTGGCAGATGCAACCACCTGCTTCCTTTGCAGCAGTTCTCAGAAAACATCAATCCATGTACAATCAATCCAGGCACTTTGCTGGCTCCCTAATGATCTGTGAGTCTATTTTCAGGGCCTTGTGCTGGGTTCTCAGAAGCACTTATGTGAGTTGGGGAAATGTCAGCGATGTCTGCAGGGTCTTGATGGTCTCCTCCTTGGACTCCAGCTCCTACCACCTCAAGAGGATTAGATCTATGGGAAACTCTGCAGCACTGGCACCATCCCCACATCTCAAGGAGTAATTCAACAGTTGTTGAACCAGAAAGAAAGCAAGCCTTGATGGGATTCTCTTGCCTGATAAGACCTGCATTTGCTTGGGTAAATGGAGACGTGGGCTTGCTTCCTTCTCCAAGGCTTCTTTATGCAACAAGTGAAAAATTTTGAGGTAGGAAATTGGAGCATAGGTCTTCAATATTCCTTCACTACATAGCTAGGGTCATCAGTTATGGCCATTTTTTGTCTGGTATGTATGTGGGAGTAGCACAGTGTTCCCACCCTTGTCTATGACAAGCAACAGAAAAATAGCTAAATTAGTAAAAGGTCTGTGGTGCTGTGTCTCTCAGAAGCACCTTGAGGTGAGATTTAAGACTTTTTTTTTCTTCTGGCTTACATCTGCAATAGAGCTGTAGATGGCAGTCCAAAGTGCTTACCACATTGCACAGAGGACTTAGCTGCCTAGATCAGGGATATTGAGACTAATCTGAACAAAAGATGTCAATGTTCAGAACTTTCTGAATCTTTTGGTGAGTGAGAGCTGACTCAACTGTATAAAAGTCTTACTTGTGACTAATCACTGGCTGAAAAGTTTCAAGTTAGCCATTCATTCAGCAAAACTGAGTCAGAAAAACTCAGATACCAAAGCTGAATACAGGGAGGAGCTATAACGAAATGCTTTCAACTTTTTCCACTTGTTCAACTAATTTTTCCAGCAGCTTAACCAGCTTCAACAGGGGAAATAGAAAACAATAGAAATATATGCTGAATTGATGCATTTGAAGATACCTTTAATGTGAGCTTGATCATTTTGAGAAATTAGCGCAAATATTTCCACTGTGATATTGTTGTCCCCACAAGTGCCTTGAACCTTAGCAGCATTCTTGGAAGGAGAAAGAACAAGAAGAAAATACATCATTAATTGTGAGACAAAGAGTGTGGTAAAGGGCCTTTAGTAGGGGAGGAGCTGTATGACAGTGGAAATTACATGATACATTTACTTGTTACTTGTATTTCTCTTTGCCCCTAAATGGCTGCTGTTTTCATTTCAGACTTTAAGTTGCTGCAATCATTCATTGAGGCAATGTACAAAGCTGCCAATTTGAAAACAAGACTTTGCTCAGTAGCAGAAGAAAATGAAAAATTCAAGGGTAAGTCTGAAGATTACAAGGACCTTGAAAATCCTACAGAAAGCGAGCCTTTTAATTTTAGTAAGAAAAGAAATTAAGGTACAGGTTTTGCTGTCTGCCTGCTGAGTTAGTCCTATTGATTCCAGCTAGGCCACACATTATTAAATACCATAACAGGTTTTAGATAATTACAGTATTCATCCCTTGGGTAGCATACTTTTTAGGGTTTGTATCTCGAATTTTATTGCCTAGATTATTTCTAGTGCTGGGAATTTTTGCAAGCGTGAAAAGACTGGATGAAATGTTTCAAAGAAACATCTTTAATGCTTTTTTTGAGTGTAATTATTATATACCTGGTTCATTCAGTGAGATCTAATTTTTCCTAGGCCTTTATGTTTCTGAACCAACAAGGTTCGTGTTTGCTCTAGTAAGGGGCAGGATATGGACCTATGTACTTGCTTCATTGTATTCTGAAGATATGTCTGCACCTAATAATACACTTTCTGAATGGCTGCTTTCTTCTGACTTTTCTTTTACTCACAGTATTTTTCCTGAAGCAAAGCCCTTCACTTTTTCCAGCTCAATGTTTACTATGCTGCCCAGTAATGTTTTCCAGTGTTTGTTAGGATTTTTTTTTTCTGAAAACATCCTCCATAATCTTTGGAAGCTTGTGCTGGCTGTGGTAAAGTCATCTTTACCCACGGAGGTCAGAGACCAGTGATGTGCAGAAGACAGCCCTTCTGTTTGTATAGTAGTTCCACCAGGCAGCAGATGAGGGAGGTTTCTGCAGCTGGGGAAAATCTAGCAGGATTCCAGTGCTGCAACATCTGCAGAACTCACTGCCTGACTGCAGTGAGGCTTGAGGAGATTATATCTTCTCCCTCCTGCTTTCTCTCTCTCTGGTTCTTGCATGTATGGGCACTTCTTGTTGAGATGTGTAGTTCAGCTGGTATATGTGCAAAAGCACCAGTCTTGCCTCTCCTGAGATTATTCATTTCCGCATGTGCAGAGGCTGTTGCATGTAGCAAATGATGCTACAAGGTGCCCTATTTGTAGTACTGCTCACAGGAGACACTTTTTGTGTTTCTCTTCAAGGCTGCCTGCGTGAGAAAAACAGAGTCAAAGCTGCTGCTTAACTGAGGCCATGTCTCACAGGGGAATCCTCTGTTCCTATTGACTACTGGGTGTGGATGTAAATTTTTTTCCTCCCACTATTTTAATACTGTCAGTAGCACTAATGTGGACTCATTTTAAACTAACAAAAAAAAAAAAAGGCTTTGCTGGTGTAGTTTAACTTTTGGGGAGGAATAGTCAGAAGCACAGCTCTGTCAACAGGAGCTACATCACTACAAAGAGAGTTTCCCATCTGGGAAGAGTGTTTTCCACTTCTCTGTGTCAGTGAAATGCTAGTGGGAGTCCTGCAATTACTGTGGGAGTATGGGGAAAGATGTAGCCATGGAATTAAAAAGGTGTTAAGATGGAAAGCATGTTCTAGCAAAGGATTGTCAAAAAGTATTGATGACTGAAGGTGAAAATATAAGGCAACTGTGAGTTAATATTTTGGCAGAACATTTCTGTATGAGATGCAGGCTATTTATGGCAGCTTCTCAAGGAATAAGTGACCTTTGAAGTGGTGCTGAAGTGGCAGAAGCAGAAGAATGACATTTGTTGTTTTCTGTAGTACTGATTCAGACACGCAATATTGACTTTATCAAGACATTCTCTTTCAATCTAGTAGTTTACTCAAGCACATGAGTGCCTAGGCAACTATATATGTATATATGTGTATTTTTATATATATATGTATGTATAAAAGCATGACAAAGGAAAACTTTGAGAAGCATTGTTTCCTAGCCAAATATTGAATATGGTTTGATTGTTAATTCTACTTTTTTAATTCTGGAAATCGTGTTGACTTGAGTGGGCTTTGGCTCAGATGTTGAAGCAATGGAGACAAGCCCGCTTTGGTACAAATATGTTGATGGAAGAAGTTGCCATTCTTGTGTACTCATCACTGTCTGCAGTGGTGATTACTGTCCCCAGCAATTTCCCAGTTAAAGTCACTTAAGCTATCTTAATTGATTTTTCCTGAAGTAAATTAAGAGTGCTCTGACAGCCTGCTTTGCCAGCCTTCTGATGAAGGCTGCAGTCTCCAGAAGGGAGGTGATTGAACTGGCACTTACAGATCTATAAGAGGAAAGGAAAAAAGTTAGTTGTTTTTCTACACTATATCAGATAGCAATTCCTAGGAATAACTTGTCTTGGACTCCAAAATTTTTTAAAAATTATGTCGTTGTCTCTAGATTATAAACAACATAATGCACTGTGCTCATTATGGGTTTTTTTTAGTGCTATGTCCACTTTTAACTATGGCAACATTTTTTTAATACTTGTCCTTTGGAAAATGCTGTGATGTTGAAATCAAAATGTCCTTCAAGACAGTATTGATTTGAACGAGATCAGGCTGTGAAAAATGGCTTAAATAGAGTTGCTATAATGTGTTATGAATTTTCTGGAATAGAATAATGTAATTTATCATTTTAATGTTACTTTTTGAAGTTTGCTTTCATATTTGTGCTGAAAGAAAACATATTGATTAAGCAGACAAGGGTTGACCCAAAATGCCTTTTTTTTTGATTAAGAAGTTTTAAGTAACAAAATGCCTTTGTGTTGATTTGCTGTTGGACCAATATAACAAATTGCAGAATTACCATGAATCTGTAAAAACGTATCAGAGTAGGCACATGGTGTAGGTGACCTCTCTAGGCAATCCTGATTTTCAAGTTGTAAGTCCCAAAAATGAGATCATTAAATTATCAGGACAGCTAGTTTGATAAAAATTCTTGTGTGGATAGTACTGTTGTACAAACATTTTTATACTGTGATGTCACTAAAAGGGTTTAGTTTTGTCCTAGCTATATTGGCTCCATCAGTAACTTGAATAAGGGGTCCACAAAAAAGAGAGGGACGTTTTACAAGGGCATGTAGTGATAGGATAAGGGGTGATATCTTTAAGTTGGCAGAGATCAGATTTAGATTAGATAGAGGGAAGAAATTTTTGACAATGAGAGTGGTGAGGTCTTGGAACAGGTTCCCCAGAGAGGGGGTAGATGCCTCATCCCTGGAAGCGTTCAAGGCCAGGTTGGATAGAGCTTGGAGCAAGCTGGTCTAGTGGAAGATGTCCATGCCTGAGGTGAGGTGTTAGAACTAGGTCCAACTAGGTCTTTAAGGTCCCTTCCAACCCAAACCATTCTATGAATTAGCTCCATCAGTAAAATCCACTGATAAACCTTCCCAATGTGCACAAAACCTATGTGCCTTAAAAAGAATGGAAAGTTAGATTCTGGTTCCATTTATTTTGGTGAAAATATAAATTAATGCAGCTTTTCTCGCCTTTTAGCTGCATTTCCTTGTAACATATAAAGTGAAAGACAATAAAGCTCAGATGCAGTAAAGTTTCTTTACAAAGAGACTGAAAGTAAAGCCCATATTATTCCAAGCCCTCTGAGGGTACAAACTGCTGCTCTGAACCAGTTGAATCCTTGTTTACTGTGAACTTCTTATAGAAGAGAAAGGAGTGTGGCACTGGGCATCCTGCTGTGCAAAAGGACAACACAAATGACTACAATACTGAGAAGACAAATGAGCATACAGAAGGGTGCATTAGTAATTGTGACCTCTCATTATTAGGCACTGTCCTATTCAGTACTATAATTTTGGTGGTAATTACTACTAATCATTTTAATTTCTCCCTCCTGAGCTTTCTTAGAGCTCATACCATGAGGTCAGTTTTCCTTGGCTGCCTTCAAATATGATAAATGTAAATTTTATTTTTGTACTTGAATCAGGACTTTGTAGAAATGCCTTCTTCCTCTTTGTGCCAGTACAGAAAAGAGGCTGCAGAAAATGCTGGAGGCTCCACTGCTTTGCTTTCATCCTTCTCTCAGAATTATTAAAAGTGAAGCCTCTAAGTAAACAACTGTAAAAATTAAATCACTACATGAAGCTTATTGGAACTGCAGGGTCTGCTGTAGCAGCTGTCTGACGTTGTGGTGTTACGTTCATGTCCAGGTTGAGGCAGAAGGAGCCGCGATTTCATCTGCACAGTGCTGTGCCAGGCCAAATTATTTCCATGCTGTGCCTGAGTGATGCAGGGCATGTGCTGTGCAGTGCTGCTATTCCCATATCACTCCTTGAGTCCTGACTGGCATGGTGCTCCTGCTCTGCCCACCTGGGTGTGGGGGCTGAGAGAAGGACACGCACTTCTACCAGGGCACAATCGGCAGCAACCTGCTGGGAATGAAGATGGATCCTTCATTCCGGGGTGCCCTCCTGTCAAGGTGAAAGGCTTTCTGAAATGCATTTCTATCCAGAAAAAAAACCCCAAACAAAGAAAAAACCCCAGATGGTAACTACGTAAATCAACTAAGATAAGCAAATCTGGCAAAGAGAGGCTTTCTGGCCTTTAATTTAATAATTCAGGGACAGGGGGTGGGGGGCAAAAGGGAACTAGATAAAACTGCAGAAAATGTCTGAATCCTATTTTTCTTTAAAGGAAGTTTAGAAAAAGACTTTGGCTTTGTCTTTATGTTTCTCTATCTTCTCAGTTAAATTGGGTGTTTCTGTGACATTCTTTTTCACTACAAAGTAACTTTAATTAGCTCTCCTATGGTGTAAGCCTTTCCAGCTTAAAAAAACACAGTTACATGAAATGTCCATGTTCTCAGGCTTGCAGCTGCCCGCACTTGTCATGGAAAAGGAAAAAACACAAAATTGCGGTGGGAGGAAGGTTTTGATTTGGATTCTTCCTGGTGGGAACAAGTCATAAAACAAATGTTCAGTTTCCAGATTTGGAAAAATTGCAGAGTATATTTTGCGGAGTTGCTTTGGAAGCAACTGAGTAAGAGTGTGGTATTTCACCAGTAGGTACTGCCTTTGAATTTTAGAAAAGGAAGCAGTAGACTATGACTTTGAGAAAATCAAATAAAGGCCAAAGGCAGGTTTTGGCTTGCCAAATAAAAACAACTTCAATCTAAATGGAATGGAGTCCTTTGAGTTTTTGTTTTATGTTCTCTTTTAATTTTCACTCTTTGAAAGAGAAATGAAGAAAATCCCTAAATCTGTGGACTGGCAGAAAAATAGCTTTTGCAGGCAAAGGACTGATATTGGTACACATGAGTACTGCTGATTTCAGTATGAGTGCTTGGTTCAAACAAGGACAAATTAATATCATCAGTTTTTATCTTTGGTGCAACTGGGAATTCCTAGCCATCTGATTATGGGCTGGCAACACTTTTATGGAAATTCATCAACTTGCTTTGAAGTTTTCTAAGCTTCCACTTGCATAGTGAACATATTGATAAGAGGTCTCATGGTACTGTGTTCACAGATTAAAATTATGTGCATTGTCAGAGCAGTGAGACTGCAGCTTAAAAATTGTGATAATGCAGCTTCCACGTGAGCTCCTTCTCCTCACTGCATTCGGCCTTCCAGGAGACACTTTGCATTTCCCAGGTATTTGACAGTTGCTATCAAGATCAGAGCTCTATTGAGTATCCTTTCATGGAAGGGTCTCCACAGGCAAGCCCAGCTCAAAAATACAGTCAAAGAGTAGCCATTTATACATTTATATGTTTATATATAATTTTCAAAAATCCTGTGTTCCACAAAAGATTTTTCTTGCCTCAGAGACAATGTGCTTCCAAATTTCCTGAAAGCTTACTTTTATAGTCATGTAGTCAGGAGAGAAATATCCCACAGCAGAGTTTAATTCTACATTTAATGGTCACTGCCTCCCAAATCAACATTGTTTTTATAGAGTAGGACACACAAATGCCTGGAGTATGGAAGGATTCACAGCTGCTCAATAGTATGGGGATATTAGTAGAAATATATATATGTAGAAAATAAATGCTATCTTATGGAACTGACAACATGAACTTTACTGCTATTGGCAAAGAATATTTTTGGAGGCAAAACATAGAGCTTTCCTAAACCAACACAGATATTGGCATCTGATTCCATTAATGTCCCTGAAGTATCCCACTAATTTACTGTGATACAGCTATTCCTATTATCCTGATTCTAAACTACATCTTTCATTGCCTAATTAACCAAAACTCTATGAGAATGAACAAACACATCATTTTGCTGAAGCCTGCCCAGCTGTCATCTGTAACTTCTAACCCAAGTAAACCTGAGTTAGGGCAAATTCAGAGTTGTTTTTTAGGATAAAGCTCACCAGAATGGAAATAAACATCTCACTCAAAGTTAAGGTCAGTCTGGTGTGTCCTATACTGGGTTTAAAAATTGTTGGGCAGAAGGATTTCTTTTTCTCGCCTTTGGATGTACTCCCAAGACACTACATGGGATCACCTGGGGCCCAGGAAAGCCCTGTAGAGTCAGGCACAGGCTGCTGGCAGCGCCAGCTTGCCCTGGTCCTGGGGACCACAGCAGGGAATACTGACCACAGGGATGGGCAATCTGTACCAAATAGTGATGGGGTCATAACACAAAACAACGCTCAACACACAGCTGGGAGCAGAAAAAAAATGGCTTTGTTGTTATTGCCCTGTTCAAACGTCCTGGCTTGGATTTTGGGTTATGCCTTGGCTGCAATGCTTTGTAGCAGAGGAGAGCATTCTGCAAGAGCTGATGTTAAGCTATCTTTAGGCCCCATCAGTTCTGCCTGGCTGGTCTCTCTTCCAGAATTAGACCAGTGTCAAGAAATCCTGATTTCCTGCACCAGCAAGTAGTGTGGCAGGATTGGAGCTGGGAAAAGCAGTGCTGAGGGCACAGGAGCCACTCAGGGAACTGGTGGGGGGGTTGGGGCTCTTCCCCTTAAGGTACAACATGCTGGTTGGTGGGGGAGCCCATCCTTCTGCTTCACTGCACAGTGCACCATCCATGGCCATGCCTTCCTTTGTTGGGTGCTGCTGAGAGACCCTTTCTGCCCAATGTTGTCCCTAGGCTTAGCTGCAGCATAGGTGGAGGCTCTCTCCAGTCTTCCTAGGATGCTTTGGGACCAGGCCTGCCATGGTTCTGAGCTTGATTTCAGGGTTTGGTTTCTGTTCTGCTGTCAGAGTCATGGAAAGCTGCTGGGGAGAGGAATGGGATGTTGCTTGTCATTTTTCAGTTGACAGTCCTCAGATTTCTTTTCATACATTGAAAGAGTAAACCCACTGTGATATAGACTATTGTTATTCATCCAAAAATGTGGAAATGGTACATCTTTGTTTAACTGGGAAAAAACACCAACATTTATATTTTGAAACATTCATCAGCTGCTCAATGAGACAGCTATCTGCATGGCTTTCCTTCCAAGAAGTAATGAAATACTACATCTTAGAAAAATTCTGTTAAGCCTGTTTGCTGCTATTTTATAGATATAGAATATATAAATATAGATAAAGAAAATAACTTCTGATTGTCTTTAGATTATCCCAGTTGACAGTACATCAATGAACATGTCGTGATCAGATTATAAATGTTGCTATTTTTGTGACTCTTGCAGTCCTGTTTTTGCCAACCAGTACTGTCTGTATCTCAGCCGACATCTCTGCATTAGCTCTGTGCCTTCCTTACCAGCACGGCATTCAAAGGTTTGTAAGTGCCTTTGCTACAGCAGCCATTAGCAGCTCTATTGCCTTTATGAAACGATACTCTGGGATGTATTTCTTTACTCTGCTGCAGTGGTATCTGCACATCATGACTACTTGGAGACAAAGAACCATGTCAGAAAGAAAGAAGCAGCTTCAGAAAGTTGTGAGAAAACGCTACTTTGCTCTCAGCAAAGAATGAGTTTAAAATATCTAACTGCTCCATGCTGAATACATGATAGGACTCCTTCTGGAGAGGAAAAACAATTTAGTCCTTACAGTGGATATACAAGCCCTTAAGGCAGGCTGACAGCTTATGGATCTGTCTCTAAGGAACCAAAAACACCCTAGCAGTCACATACAAGATTTCTATAAGGTTTTCCATATTTTTGGAATACACAGTCTCTGCTATCCATCTGGTATGCAGAGAGATTGATCTCACATTTCAGAATGCAACAGAAACACGAAGTTTTGCAAATATGAAAAAAAAAAAATAGAAGCAGATAAAGAGCTACATATATATATATAAATAAAATTTATAAATAGAGATTAAAAAAATACTTGTAACCCCAACCAGCATTTCAATGTCCGTCTTGACATTTGAGCCACTGAACACCTGTGTTTTACAGAACACCAGCTCCCCATTTCCCTATGTCGAGCCCTGCTTTGGTCTTTTGCCAGGATGGCAACCTTTAGAAATTTCACAGCTGGTTTTCCCCATGCTATGTGAAATATTTTGCACTTGAAGAAAAAAATTATGTTGACATCACTGGGATATAGAGCAAATGTTGCAGCCATGTTGCTGGTATAGGTGGAAAGGTAGTATTATTTGGAGTCCAGAAGTGAGGGAGAGAAAGGAGGGGAAGGAGCTTGTATCAGGCACCGACTGCATTACAAAGGCGTTAGTGACAGGTGGGGACAGCATGCACAGCAAAGAGAAAGAATATAAAATAGCTAGTCACTGGTTTTACCACAAAGGCCAGGCCTTGGCAGTTTCTGCTACTGAAGAGAATTAGACAGAAACAGTCTCCCCAAGCATCCTATGATGCCATCTGGCTTATTACAGAGGAAATCCCCATTGGCAGTCTGGATTTTTTTCCCTTCTTTTTCTTCACAACAATCTGAATGAATGCCAAGATTATTTCTCTCTCTCATGCTCCCTCTCTTTGGCATCGAAACATCGTTCTGTAGAAAGGGGAAATATGACGGCATTGGCTCAGATGAAAGCAGCAATTTCAGGAGCAGGAGCCTTTGCAAGCTTTGAGATGGAAGGAGGGCTGATAAAAGAGATTAAACATGCTGAGACCCTTTTGATGAACAAACTGAACCATCTTGGTGCTGAAAAGGTAGAGATACAGTCGATAGCTCTGATATACTGTTACTTGCCAGGAGAGCTATCTATTTCCATTATTAGCCTAAAGGGTGATGTAGGCAATGAAAGTGAGTCACCAAATAGAAGTTCAGGTGAGATGAAGGTAGCGTGAGCAGGGAGCACCTCTTTATTACAACTCTTCAAATTACCCACTGAGGGCAATTACTTTGTCACCTCCGTGTCCTTTCTGCAAGGTTTCCTTTCCTGAGATTAGCAATGTGCATGCACAACAGTGGTCCGTATCTGACAGGCAGAGACACAAGTAGTGTGGTTAGTTTTAATTATTTTTCAGTGAAAGATTCACATTAGATGCAGAATGGAGCTGATTTAAATTACAGCTTGCCTGAAAACTGTGATTGACCTGCAAAAAGGTCCTACCATATTTAAAAAGATGATTATACTGGAGGAAAATGTTGAATATTTTTCCAGACAGTGAATATTAATTCTTATCCTAAATACCTAGTTTTGTGTGTGTGTGTAGTCCCACATGCATCTACATAGAGCTAGATTTTGTATATATTTTTTTTATTTTTTAAATATATTTTTTCTAGGTAAATAACTGCTTTGTGAGTTCCCCATAATCTCAGTAGTCTTTGCGTTCCAGAAATCTTTGCAATGAAGAGCAGCTAACCGATATTTTTTGCAACCTAATAATTTTCATGTCAGCTGGAAACGTTAAAGAATATTTTGTAAATAATGTAGTATACATATGGGATGTGTATATGTCCTGTATGAAAGTCTCTGCCTTATTTTCACACTGTGGGGATGTAGGACACTTGCTCAGTTCTGGCTCTGATACGAGCATCTTCTTTCAATCTTTGTTATTGCCACATCATATTTAATCTATAGATAGAAAGGGGACAGTCACATTCCCCCTCTCCTTCTGATTTTTGTCAACTCATAAAACTAGAAATCTGTCTCTCAGCCATGCTGCTTTTTAAGATTATAGTTCAATTGCATTATTGTTGTGTTTTCTTCCTTCTTTCCTGCAGTATAAAAGGCACTGAAGTATTTGCTTTAAAAATATAGAACTTGTTGAAAGTGGTTATGTTTTGGGTAAAATGACCTATTGATACTAAGCCATCCAGGGAAATGGGTGTTTAACAAACACAGGAAAAAAGCAGTGCACTCAGCAGGTTTGGGAGAATGGTATCAGATGTCTGCAAAGCAACTGTTCTTATGTTAACACTAGTGCTTCCTGGCTTTGAAGTGTACTGTAAGCGCATAAAGTGTATTGCCTAAAGTCCAGGGGTTTTTTTGCACTTTCTAATTCACAGTGAAAGTTTCTATTATTTCTTTTATCATGTAACAGCCATATCTAAATTCAGAAAATGTTATCAACAGTTCCAGGAAGAAAAATCTTAATTCTGTCACAGAAAAGGAACTCAAGGTTAAAATAGGGGCTTTCAGGTATTACCAGAAGGTCCATGGAAAAAAAAAAAGTAGTAGAAAAGGGAAGAAATTAAAGAAGGAATTTAGTATTGTGTGTGAATAAGGAAAGGTGAGTTATGTTGCTTTCTGACAGATTTTGGTTTTGACATATGTTCCACATATTTTGTTTATTAAGAGTATTTTCTACTGTTGTAAAAGTTTCTGGCAGTGGATTTTAGCTCTTCACTGAGAAACTTCCCCTGCCTGTGAGGGGACCTGGCTGAATGCACACAGCAAATACCTGGGGCAGCTCCACTGAAGTCGCTGAGTGGTACCGCTGTGCAAGTCATTCACCACTGCAGAACTGAATGAAACCTAAGACTGTTTACAGCCAGAGAGACTGAGGTCAGGATCCAGAGGTGTCTTTGAGGACATGCCCTTTATGGTCTCTGTGCAGCATAACCTCGCAGTGAAGGGACTGACATCTCCTTACAGAAAACTGTACTTTGCAAACCTCAGCAAACTGTGATTTGATGATCTCAGCAAATAATGGCTTTATCTGCAGTGCTTGGTTCTCCCCCTTCATGTGGTGGATCCTGCTGCCAGGTGAAATGGTATTGACCCCTGGGTTTTTGCTGCTCAGGGCCAGACACTCCAGGCTATGTGTCTAGGGGTGCAGCTGCAGGGCACGGAAGGGAAGAAGTGTGGACAGAAAGCACTGGGGAAAGACCATGGAATTGGGAATAAAACTTCCTGCAGCCTGGCCATCGCTCTTTATATGTGTGGCGTCTGGAAGGGAATGTTTCCCTAGACCTCATCCTGGGATTTTCCAAAGGGAAATTTCCCAGGCAGAGCTTCTGAGCAAACCCCCACTGATGAAAAGGAAGGGGGGGGGGGGGGGAAATAATGGCTTTATCTGCAGTGCTTGGTTCTCCCCCTTCATGTGGTGGATCCTGCTGCCAGGTGAAATGGTATTGACCCCTGGGTTTTTGCTGCTCAGGGCCAGACACTCCAGGCTATGTGTCTAGGGGTGCAGCTGCAGGGCACGGAAGGGAAGAAGTGTGGACAGAAAGCACTGGGGAAAGACCATGGAATTGGGAATAAAACTTCCTGCAGCCTGGCCATCGCTCTTTATATGTGTGGCGTCTGGAAGGGAATGTTTCCCTAGACCTCATCCTGGGATTTTCCAAAGGGAAATTTCCCAGGCAGAGCTTCTGAGCAAACCCCCACTGATGAACTGGGAGCCAACTGGGGAGCTGGACTAGTGGATGGTAGAAGTGGACCCAGTAGTAGTAAAGACTCAAGATCTTTATTAAAGGTTTGTTACTGTTTAATCACTGCTAGTCAATGTACCAGTCTTTATCTGAGAAGTTTGAAAAATGAAATAATAAAATAGCCAGCACCTAACCTGACAAACTTTAGATCCAAAGCTAACCCAGCAGTTAGCTTATTCAAATCTAATGAACTGCCTCGTTGTTTGAACAGTGCTGATAAGTTTTTGATAAAAGGCCTTGTATTATTGCTTTTGCACAGTTATATTGCCCTTGCAAAAGACAAATTGCTCAAAACAGAGGACAAATGTACTTCCTTAGAAGTCTTTTCACAGAAAATATATACAAAATTAATGAAATAAATGAAAAAGAAACACATAATAAACAAAAGAGTGACATTTATGTGCAGGAGACATATAAAAATTGCCTTTGCAATAGAAAAGACATCTTGATTGTGAAATTGGCTACTGTTGGAATAGCACAATTTTAGTAATCTCTCTATCCCAAGCACAATATTTTATTCTTACTTTCCTTCAAATCCATCACTCAGTTTACTCTACAGGAGTTTTCACCAACAAACATTGTACTGACTGTATCAGTAATTTATATCTGATAAGAAATGAAAATATTCATGGATTTCTGCAAACTATGTGCTGGAAATGTGGCACAGAATGATGAATAGCCCATAATATCTGAAGGTATTTGTGTCTTCTGTTATCTTTAAAAAGACAGATTTTGAAAACACGTGAGATCTAAATTTTTTACTTTGTTACAGTAGTTTAAGTAGTGCAGTTCGTCTCTAGAAAATGAGAAAATATTCAGATACCAGCAGCACCACAAAATCATGTTCTCCCACTCTCCCCTCCTGCTGACTAGGGGGTCTGCAGATTACTGTGTATGGCCTGTGCTGGAACTAGGGAGTTTGAGATGTATTTTTGCCTTTTCATGCAAATACTGGGCCTGGAAAACAGGTATTTGGAGGAATTACGGAAGGTGTGGTCACTGGAGTTCTCCTTTCCTCAGAACAGACCCGTATACCATGGTTACATGTGCAAGTCTGGCCCACGCCATGGTCAAATCCCCTCGCAAGCTGTGCAAACTACATCGTCGCCTCTGCCTGCCTACAGCTGCTAAATGCCATGGTTTAGCCTGCTGTATTGCAGAATTCGCTCTGGGATAGGGCAAGGCAGAATCCATTGGGTCACTTTGCAATCACACATGGACAGTTACATTTTTTTATCTCAGGTAAAATAGGAAGGACATGTGCATTCTGTAACTGAAAGGCTGGATGTTGACAGAGGATGGATGATACCAAGATACAAACGGTGGCTGGGTCCTTACCTGCACTGCTTATCCGGAAGGACAGGAAGCACTAGAGGTAGAACAGCTCTTGCTGCCTCCTGCAAATCCATCTGGCTGTAAAAAACCCCACTTGTGGTGCTTTGTTGTAACTGCTGCTGAATGGGGAGTTCCAGGACAGTTCTTATCTTTCTGAGTGCAATCACATTAAGAATAGTTCAGATCTTTCTCAGCACTCTGTGTCCAAATATTTTGTATGTTCTGTAGCTTAGCAATGCCTCCCAGGAAATATTACTCTGTCAGTAGGCAAACAATTGCTTAGCTTGAAAGAAGTGTAATTATTTAAGGCATGCACAAATGCTTTTGGCTGCGTGGTGCTGTAACATTATTAACTGTGGGGGAAAAGCTAGCTAGCTCTATTTCAGAAACTGAATTACCATTGTCCTAAAATGCAAAATTGCTGTAAGTCCTATCCTGACCAGAATTCCACATTTGCTCTTGATAGTAGATTGGATTTCAGAGCAGGATTAAGTAAATAAGTCATATTAAAATGACAAAATGGGTAAATAGAATATAATGTGAAATGAAATGTAAATTGGATTTAGGCAAACACTTTTATACAGACCTCCCGTCAAACCCTATCAGACTGCTTCAAATTCCTACTGTGATTTCTGCTCGCAGTTCTATTACATGTTGCCACTCAAGGGCATTTGATGTTTTCTCTCTCTGGAAATTCATTTGCATTTAAATGATTTGAAATAATCATAAAAGCCAAGTGCTATGAAGTTTGAAATTAGTTACTGTCTATAAATTGCGATGCCATTAAAAGATGATTTTGAAGAGCTTTGCTGTCTCAAATGTATGCAGATTAAAATCTAACAAAGTACACCTTGTTACAAAACTGTAAAGAATGGTGTGACATGGACTTAAATTGATTTATTCTCCTACTAGTGCCTATAAACTTTACATACTTGGGTTTCTTCTGAAAGTGGAAAAAACCTTTCATTTGCCTGATGAATCTGAGCCAAATTCTGTTCTCAGATGGGCTTTCATTGGGTGTATCTGACACCAGTGCTTGGCCCTCAGAGTTTAATCTATACGGTCTATTAAATTTCTGGAAATGCTGTATGAATAGTTGGGTCTCATAATTTTTTTATGGAGGGAATAAAGGAGTGGGATCAGGAACAGTGGAGGCCATTCACAGTTGGCAGCATGCGTATGTGCATTTATACTTTTATCTGTTCAGTTTTCCCCCTCTCCCTTGAATTTCAATGTTCTCCTGGTAGGTGTTTCTATAGGATCTTCTCTCGGAGGCAGCTGGTGCTCCTGGTATGTCACCCTGGAGCCAGCCTCGCCTTCTTGCCGATGGAAGGGTAAAACCTGGTTAGGAGCAGAAATACATTTTGAAATACTGAAGCCCTTTTGAAAGAGAGCTCTTTTCTCCATTCACCTCCAGACGAGCTTAGGCAAAATAGAGCTGTCACCTCATAAACTCGTCTTCTACCTTGCCTTCCCTAGCACTCTTCCACTTTTAACCTATTCCTGCTCTCTGCCTGTGAGACCTTGTTGCAGTATACAGCCTAATATAAATTCCTACTCTCACTTTGTTTATACCATTGGGATATTATAACTTTACATTTTTGGATACCGGCAGTACATTCCAAATATATTTTCCTATCCCCAAATCATTTTAAATGGATTTAACCACAAATATATGTTCAACTATGTCTAGTTGTATAACTTGATCTTAAGATATTTGTAACAAAGAAAGAGAAGTTGCCTTGGTTTATAGGGCTCAGAATGCGAGGATGGAATTACCTCCTTATAAACATATTTATGTGTGGATTTTTATTATTCAAAAGAATGAAAGAAGTGTGTAGAACATATCTTAAAGGGCAAGGAAAGTTTTTGTTTTTGTATTTCCTGTAGTTCAAAACCTCCTAATATAGTTTCCTTGAAGATAACTTTAGTTGTGCAATTCTTACACTTTCTAGTACAATAAAAAGTCCTATACTTGTTTATGTATGAGTCATAAAGCAAAGTAGCTGTCTTAAATACCTGTTTAATAAGCCACTTTTTTTTCTGAAGTTGTCTCAGTGGTTAGTGCAAACTAGCAGCTAATCCTTCCTTAATTAAAAGTGCAAATTCAGTGTATGCACACTAGTGCGGGGACAACACCTGGTCTCTCAAGTAAGGTTCATGGTTGCTACAGTGTCAGATTAGTGATGGGGAGTGGGGAGAGTGAGACAGGAATGAACTGTTAAATACATTATTGTTCCTATATCATGCCACAGGCCTCTTATGTTAGTGTTCTGGTGGAGTCCTGACTGACTTACTGGAAGGAAAATCCTTATAGGTTCACTGAGCAGCACAGGCTAAATAGCCCCAAATAAAGGATGACTCTGTTCAGTTCTGATCATTCCCTGGAAAATCAGTTGGAGGACAATGGATTTTGCATAGGAAATGAGAGGTGGACTACTGGCCCTGAGCAGGTTTTCACTGCAAAAGCAATTCTGGCTTCTACACAGGTTTTGCTGAAAACCCTCTTGCCTGAATTATTGATCCAAAAGCGAACATTATTTCCGTCTCAGGGGGTTTCGTCTGAGCAGAACTACAGACTACCAGCACCTCTTTCTTTCATTGAAATGACCTGGCCACTTTGCTAGCAACCATTGACTTCAGTCATTTTCCACAGTCTACTTCAGGAGCTTGGAACACGAGAATTTTGCCCATATCCATGAAGGAAGAGCCCTGGAGCAGCAGCACTGAGAAACTGGGGATAGTCCCTGGAAGTCTCATCAGTGCCTGAAAGTGCTGCGATACAACACTAGTTTGGACAGGGATAAAGGATGCACCTATTCACCTTTGAACTGATCCAAGTGGTTGCTCCAGGTGCCTGCTTTTCCTTCATGAGAGAAAAAAATTGCTTGTGAGAAGAGTGGATAGTCTATCTTTCAGTGGGAAATCCTTTTTAGCACAATCTATAGAAAAGCTGGAAAAGCTTTCGCTTGAGCACAGTCCTCCATCACAGCAGGGTTTACTTAAACAAATTAAAAGCTTATGAAAAGACTGTTTTTTTTGATATGTCCTTTCAAGAAAGACATCCAATGAATGAGCTATGGTCATTGATTCTGTTCTGCTTTAAATCAATAGTCACAGACCACTAAAGAAAGTTTTGCAAATCATCTGGTTTTGAGAACTCTTACTACTCAAAACAAGATCTGGCAAAATAGATAAAAAATTACTCATAACTGCACATAAAATTGTGGCAGGAGATCTAACTGAAAAATATAACATTTTATGAACTCAGGGCAAAACAATATCTCCCAGAACATATTGCAATCTGATCTTTGCAGATGTTATTAAAATAATGCAGAGTTTGATAAAAATGCATAAATTATACTTTATTGTTGTGGATTATAAAATGTGTTCTGAAAGAGATGGTAAGCACAGCAGGCATTTTGCTTTATCTAGCTTGACAGCACTTCTTTGCCATTAAATGAGGAGGCATAACTTGATATGTGCAAAAGGCAGAGAAGGAAAGGGCCTAGACTGAAAACTTTCCAAAGATGGGACTATCTACTTGTGAGTTTACACAGTGCTTAGCACAGAGACCCTTGAGTGCTCAGCGCTCTCCCTGGCACAGACGCCAACATAAATTGCAGGAGAAACTTTCTTCTTTGTTCTAAATGATAATGTTTTCTTTATATTTTCAAAGCCTCATGTTCTTACAAAGAGCTTAAGTGCCCTTTTGGTTTCATCTGCCCTTTTTTCTTTACCACTCCCTACAGGCATTTTTTTAGCTGTGCTTTGACCTATGTGAAGAAACATAAAGTTTTGGCTCCCCAAACCTGTGTAAGTTCAGTATTGCAGCTCAGACCTGTCACTGTACAAGATGGGTTTGAGGGCCAGAACTGCAGCACTGAATTTAAAACATAGTGGGAGGTAACCCCATGTCCTACTACTGCAATGACATTTTTACTTTTAGGGTTTTTTCCCCTCAGGCAAGCATTTCTAAATGTTCTGGAATAGAAACTAACAGATGGGATTTCTTTAAAAAGATACAAACCACAGCTTAGGGTTTCAATCTGATTTTTTTTCTACCAGAAGGTAGGTAATTAATGATTCAATGTGCAGCCACCATGCACTGGAATTCAAGCTGCTGGAAATCTCATTTGTAACCATAAGAATGCAAAGGGACACAAAAAGCTTGATTTGTTTTTGTGGCTTTCCTGAGTTAAAATTAAACCTATTACCAAGAGCTGACAATGCAATATTGTTGCATTAAAGCCATGTTTATACTTTTTCATGCAGAATGTTTCCTGTGAATAACGACCTATTGGAATAGAAAAAAAAAATAGAATTTGTGATATTTTTTGAAGGCAGAGGTTAAAGTTATTATTCTACTGTTGTAGTATATGTTTGTAGCCACACATGCTGTGCCTACTGCCTGCATATTGTCTCTACTGCCTGCAGAGTTTGCTACCCTGATCACTGCTGGTAACAGGGATATTAGACATTCGCTAGACAATATCATTCCTTTTAGTTATCCAGCAGGAGACTGAATTTTGTGAACATGCTGATTGTGTCCCAGATTTATCTTTCTATAAGTCAGCTCTCTTTGGAGCCAGTGAGTTGCTCACTGCACCTCTGTTCTTCTCATTCATTTTTGAAGTTGCTCTGTTACAGATTTCCCACCTCCCATTTAGTCAGCTGTAAACAGGAGGCAACTTCTCCAGAGGAAAGTAGTTATATAATCAATGCACTGATTTAGATTTGTTTAATATAAACAGGAGAATAAATTTAAATAAAGGTGAAATACTTGGTTTCTTCTCTGGAACTCGCTTCATGCAGAGGAGAAGTGCACTGGGACAAAGAGTTATCCCTTCTTAGCAGAGCCAAGAGCCTTGTGTGTCTTTTTGCACTGTCTCCAAGGAATGAAACCTCCAACAACGTGGCATTAGTCAGAAATAGCCTAAGTCTAGAAAGCATTTAACAATATGCTTAACTTCAAGCATTTTTTTCAGTCCCACCAACCTCTTTAACAAGGCACTTAGCATCCTCTCTGAACAAGGATACTTTCCTGGAGTTGGCCTTAACAAGGGAACAAAGCTACTTCCTTTTGCTGTGCATTCTAATGCTCTTTGAGTTCTACCTCTTCTGCAACACCTCTGAGGAGCTGACTCTGCTTTAGGCAGGAAAAGGATAAAGGCAAAGGGTTAAGTAATCAGTTGTCATCATATCTTTGCATATCATCCTGGTCATCCCATGACTGGTGGTTTCTCTCATTCATCCACCCTTGGATCTTGCCCAGTAAATGTAGAAGGTCATACTTGGAGTCCCAGCACCTTCACCAGAGACTGACCACACAGAACACACCTCTGAAACAGTGAAATAAGTGCAGGGAAGGGTCACTCAAAAGGTAGTGCAGGACTGCTAACTCCTTTCCTGCGTAATTTTGGCCAACTGTTTGTGCACTTCTAATTATGCTTTTACTGTTGATTTAAATTGTAACACTACCAATATTTTCACATGGTCTTTACTTAGGGGGAAAGTAAGCAGAAGAGTGAACACTGGTTAAGGGAAATGAAAGCAAATCTGTTTACTGATAATATATGTGGCAACACTGAGACAGGTAAATGGTACTCAGGGATTGCTCTCTGCTCATGTTTATGATCTTCAATATATTTGTGCATTTCTCATTTACTGCCCAGGAAAAGTTTGCATTTCCCAATTACAGATGTATCATGACAATTTTGGTCACAACAAGGTTACAAATTCTGTCATTCGGCAGACCTACACTGCTATTTAGTAGTACTTCTGAATGTGATTTTACTGGTCTCTGTTCTCATTGGAGAATATACTAAAATTCAGATTAAAGGTAAATGCCTTCTTTATGCACTGGAGTTTTTCACAGCTTCTTCCTCAGAGAAGCTTCTCTTTTCCTCATTTAATCTTGAAAGGTCATTTTAGGAACTAAAAAGCCCTGTTGCCAACTTTTTAAATAATTATGATCTCCAATAAAATGCCATCTATTTTTAACATTGTACTTTTTAGTGTGTCTTTTTTAAAGACACAAGTAGATGGCTTTTTCCATGAATAATGTATAACTTCAGAAACTTTGAATGCTATGACATAAATTATCAACTACTTTTCCACTATTTGCTGATAAAGTGGGGGCGTTTTCCACACACTCTGTAGTCAGCTCATGTTTAGAGTCAGCTTTGTTTTGTTGCTGTATTTGAATGATGACATTTCATCATAGTTTATGCCACTTAATAGCATAAAATGTCAGAAGGAAATGATCATAACACTTCTGCAGGTGATAAGCATTCCCTGCCTGTACTCTGTGAAGTAAGTCATGGTGCACTCTGTAAAGTAAAAGCAGACACTGTGGCAAAGGTACTGGGATTAGGAACACAGAGTGTGACTGGTTTAGCAGAGGAAACATCTAGAAGATACCTTTCAAAACATGGCTGAGGTCTTTCAAGGATGGGCAATATTGATGACAGTCAGAGAGAGCCCCCTAAGCTGTGTGCACGATCTGGTGGAGCACAATGGTTGGACTTCATGATTGATGGCTGAGTGACAGGGGCAGAGAACCCATGGGCAGTGCAGAAGTGTTTCAATATCCTCATTTGCCAGGGTCAACAATAGTGGTGATATATTTAAACTGGTAATTCAGCCATGAGAGCAGGAAAACACTGAAACATTTGAAAAAGGGGATGAGAAGAAAAATGAAGTGCATAGCTGAGACTGTATTTTGGCAGTTAAATATTCAGCTGGCTTAATGTGCTTCAGGAAATAGTGATGTTTAGGATGAAGAGAAGAAGAAAATTAGTGGAAGTGGAGGAAACCAGATAACATTTTTTTCAGGCAAGAAGCATATTAAAGCAAATAAAGTACTGGAGGGGGAGAGTCTGCTGGGACCTGGAGCTTAGCAGAGAAGTGGTAAAGCAAATAACAGGAGTTAGAGAGAATAAGAGAGATGGAAACTGAAAGGAGAAAATAGCCTCACAGCACATGGAAGCAAAATATCTGGAGGAGACCCTTGGGGACACTAGTGTGGATTTATGTCCTGCAATTATAATTAGTGAAAATGAGGGGATAAAATGAGATTTTGAATTTTTAGGAGGACAGAACTCTTTCCAAGTATCAAAGTAAGTTTTATATTGTCCTTGTCTGCTAATTTCTTTCTGAACTGCCTCATCCATTGCTTGTCTTTCCAGAAAGCACCTTGCCTGTGACACACCCTGGGATGAACTGCACTTTTCAGTGGAAGAAACAAGAGGAAGAAAACTCCAGAGAAATTGAAAGATCCATTTGTAACAAACATAATAAATATCAATAAATTGCATGGTCAGAAATAGCACCGACAATAAACAGGATGTGGTAACTGGAATGAGCATATAAAGCAATGCTCATCAAATGATCAGATTTGCAGGGGGACAAGAGTATTTGTATTTTTAAAAATGCTTTTTGGCTGTCAGTTCCCTGGAAGAAGTTTCTGGTTGGCACCAAAATTTCATGAAGGAGTTGGACAGGCAGAAATGTGAACCACTCTTATACTTGGAAATCTAGAAATGTATGAATTCTTTGGCAGGCTCTGGATGCTGCAGAACAGGCCCTACATTCACCTAATAAAGCAACACTTGCTACATCTGTATGCCTTTTGGTAAGAAAGATAATGAAAATGTGAGGAATTTGTGTCCTTGAGTTCACACGTTTTATGAATGTTTATAAGAGCAAATATTTATTAATTTAGGATGGCTGTTTTAAGGATGTGTTGCAACTTGTTGTTACCTTGGAAATCACCCAGTCAAAATCATCAGGAATTTTTCAAATATCTAGTCATTGGATATTTTGCATAAACAAACTGAGTAACTTCAGAGAACGGACAGTCTTGGATAACTCAGAAAAGGTGGCTGAATATTTCAAATATTTTACCAGAAATAATTCATTGTAGACTAGCAGCATTAATGTCAAATCCAGCTAGTTGCACAATAATTGAGGATTCATAAAATGTTTCTGGGAATCACCATGTAATTACCATTGTCTCCAGTGGTGGTACAGGAAAATAATATGCAATATTTCAAGATATTTAATTAAGAAGTGTCAGTGAGTTACCTTGAAGATAACTTCTATCACCCCCATATGACAGGCTTGTGTATGACTAGATGATGGACGAGTCCTCTCAGTATGAAAGACAGATGAACTGAGGAACATCAACATGATATGCAGAACTCAGGATGATGAAGTATATATAATTGTTATTTACTCTTTAAAGGTGACCTACAAATACAATGCTTTATGGTTAGTTTTCTTCTTTATAATGCAATAAGAACTCTAAAAAGTTCTCCAGTAGAAACTGTACTTTTCTTTTTCCTTAGAAATTCTTGTCCATTTTGTTTTTCCCCAAAGACCTCTGATCCATGAGGGAAGTAACAGGTTTATGGTATCAGATATCAAGGAAAAAAAGATGTTTGTGTGAGGGTAATTTCTTCTGTGGTCTGCTTTAGATGTGGGAGCTGTTATAAATTCATGTGTGGTTTACTAGTAATGTCAAAGCAAAAACCAACATCCCTGTCTTGGGAATTGCAGAAAAAAACTTGTAGCCTTCATGATGAAAATGTAATATGAGATCAGGGACAAAACGGAATAGAGAATTTAAAGAAAGATGGGTCTCCTCATAGTTATTTCTTTCAAAGGAATTAAGGAACTACCAGTTTATGTTATTTAGCATAAACAATGGACTGTGTTCCTTGCTCAAGTAACTGCTCTCTTACATTCTGTGGGCTGCGCTACCTTACATTTTGACTAACTGCAGTTTTTCTCACTGTCACCACACAGCTGACTTGATCACAGCCTTCAGTTTGGGAATCCTTGCTTTTTACTCTGACTCTTGCTTACCGGCCCATTTGTCTTCTACTCTATCAGTGCCCTTCTCTGTGGACCCTAAGGTGATAATTACATTAGCTGTACTTCATCACAAGCTTGTTCGGGCTTGACAGTTGATTTTGGCTGACTATAATCAGCCTTGTCCCCACTTGTCATTGTCCCTTTGTGCAGTGGTTGAACATGACTCTTTCTACATTAGCAAGTACTGTGCTCCATTAGGAGTGGATCTGCTGAGTGAAATAACCTGCACTGACCTCTGTGCTACATGCGGTTTTGGGGACTTTGTGCTAGTTACAGCCTGGTCTTGTAGGCTGAACACTCGTTAGTGGCTGAAACACATCTTTGGGTTTGTCTTCATCTGAAAGAGGTCTGGTTCGTGTGCTCTGAGACAGGTCTCTTGTGGAAATCACAGCATATAATGGGGAAAGGTTTGGGAGATTTAAAAATGCATTTCTGACCATCAGTGCTGAGGAAGGTACCTTTGCTGCTTGCTGATATACCCAGTGTAGTACTTCTTCACCTGGTCTAAAATGAGACAGGATTCCTAGGGTTTCCCTGTGTTAAAAGGTAGGTGGAAATATTTTTGTGGTTTTTCTACAACTAAACCTTCTCTTCCTGTGCTCAATTAGCAGAGGATATGTGCTCTTTTTCCTTAGTGTGTGCATCCTGACGAAGTGTAATCTGGGTTTATTCCTATGGAAGTATCTCAGTGGGATATCCAGCTGACTTCAGTGGATCATCTCAAAACTAGAACAGGTGAGCCTTCTTGTCCCTTCTACCTCTTCAAGATGGTTGGGGCCCTTTTTATTCCCTTAGTCATAAATTTGGATATGAAAAGGAGAATAATTGCATGCATCTACACTTTCTCTCTCTCTGCTTTTTTGTATATGTCAAAGAACTTGATCAGTGTTGCTGAAGTCCATGGGTGTCTCATCTTCTTCTCTTCTTCATCTCATCTGCTTCTCTTTGCATGCCTTTTGCAGCCACTTCTGGGAACAGTGCATATAATTAATTAAATAATAATAATAAAATTAATAATAGAAAAGGATTTAATTAAATTTTGTCAGTGAGTATAAATTTAAAATAGATTACTGGAGTTCACTGAAAGATCCTGCACATTAAGTAAGAATAAGTGCAGCTGAGACAGCTGATGAGAAAAATTGTGTTTGAAGAAATGCTCTATTTATTTGACAGGAATTATTATTTGACACAGGATTGAAAGCAAGGGCAGGGTCTACTTTTTGCAGTTGTTGCAATCACCAATGCTGGAAGAAAGGCAGGAAGTTTAGGAGTTGAGAAAACTGGTTGTAGTGGATTTTGCATGCATGGGTCATGGGTAGTGTTGAGAGTAGAAGTGTGTCCATTCTGATTCTTTCACTGCAAAACCCCTCATGAGAGGTCATTGTCAACACAGCATTTGGTTCAATGGGGCCTTAGATTACATCAGAGATCGCACAAAGGTGCTCAGAACACAGTGACACTATGAGGGAAGGCTCTCACAAATGCGGTATTTGCTCATTTTTCTGTGATTCTGAATGTGACCTTGTGCAGAACACATGCAAGCTGACTTTGAGTAAACTATTATTTTATGAAAATGTGGCATCACTATTCTAAACTCTTTCTTTGTCTCTTTCTTTCCCGTGTCTTTTCCCTTTACTTCTATGGAGGTCCTTCATGGAATATCCATTATTTAATTTATTTCATTCTGCCTTTTTTCCCCCAAATATTTCTTAAATAAAGCTCTTTTCTTTTTTCTGCATTGTAGGTCAAGACTAGAAGCAACAATGATGCTTCTCTTTTTTCTAACACAAGCCTATACTTGTGAAGACTCATAAATAACTTCAATACCAATAAGCACAAGAAAAACTTGTTGACTGCACAGGAGACATATTTGTAGACAGAGTGAAAGCATAAACAATGTGTTCTCATTATTCCAAACCAAAAGAAAGTCAGCACTATGTGGAAAGTTCATAAGGATTGCACATCACAAAAGTATCTTGAGATGTTAGAAGCTAACAGCCAGATCTTAGCTACAAAAAATGGCCGTAATACCTCTGATGTTGCTGGAGCAATGGCCGTTCATACCAGACTGTCCTGGACTTCTGATTTTTAGTCTGCATTTTACACATATTTTTTGTCATCAATCTCCATTTATCTCAATGACAAATGCGTATTTCACAGTCAGAAGTAGACAAAGAGGTGCATTCATTGTTATAACTGATAAATTAGTGCCTTTGTTCAAACAACTTGCATTTACATTCACTGTTAGAGAAGGATAATCTTCTTAAAAATTTATAAGCTGACTATGCAGGTTAACTTAAATGTGCAGTTGTACAGTGTTGACTCAGAGTTAAATTTAGGAGCACTTTGCAAAACTAGTGGAAAGTAGAGCATTTGTTCAAACTTGCAAATGGTTGAGCTAAATATGTTGTGAGCATTCAGTCAGGAGTTAGGGTCAAACAGTGTTCTCAGAGTGTTTTCTGTGCATCGATTGGTCTAATTTTGGAGATAATTTTGTATTTTATTCAAAACTAGACAAGGCTGTGAGGAAAACATGGACTCATGGGGTACAGAAAAAGACTGATACATAAAGCAAGCCTGATGTTCTGCTTCTCTTTGTGTGCCTTAGGCAGCCACTTCTGGGAACAGTATTCAGCTACCCGGGGTCAGGTTCTCTTTGAGCTGCCTGTGAGGATACCTCCCATAGTTACACTGGGCATCCCCAGCCCATCTGACAGCAAAAGGATTTTAGTTTATCAATTATTTGTTCAGAGGCCTCCCCTAGTTCTTTGCAAGCTGGGATCTGGGCTTTCAAACCCAGACATGTACTGTCTGAGTAAATGTGTAATTCATGTGTGTAAATGCACAGTGTGCTCACATAAATCAGTTGCTCTCATCCACGGGTGACCAGGCAGCTGCCTAACTGGCCATGTTCCCATACAAATACCTTATTTAGAGACAAGAATTAGGCATCCATGATATATGGATGTCATTTTATGCCCTTAAACTGATTAATGGGAAAATTATTTTTCACCCTTTATTTGTTTCACATTCTCCCATCTCCCTCTAACGTGTCCCAGGACATAAAACACTCTGAAATGTCCATCCAGTCTTTCAGATTATAAATCCCTCTGGATAGGAGGATTTGCTTTATATGTTTTCTCCTGTGAGCCTGGTGTACTCTCATGTGCTAGGAAAGTACTTGAGCACATGCCTATAGTTCTCAGCAAGACCAGTGTCCAGGGGCTGTGAATTCACGTGCCGGCCCACCAGCTGTCTCCAGAGGTGCCATGTAGCCAGCCTGCAGACAACCACTGGTGATGGAGGTGTCCTAAGGAGCTTGGTCCTCAGAGGGTGTGCAGAGGTTGTGATGGCACATGGTGAGCTTGTGCTTCCAACGAAGACAATACCTGAAGGCTCTTCCTCACCCCTTATAAGGGGTCCTTCTGTCACAGTGCTCTGTTGGGGTAGAGGCCCATGTATTCTTATGTCAACTGATTTCAGCTGGGAATAACAGTCAGATCTAACCAATTTTTTTAAACATGACCATCTAATACCTGTTCATTTAGCACATTAAGTAGCTTTGAAGTCATTAAAGAATGAGTCCAGCTTCAGATGTTACTTGAAAATGAATGATCACTCCTGCCTGGGTATAGGATGTTTCTGATATGTTATGAGAGAGGCTGCAGAGTCCTACTGAATTTATTATTTAGCCAATGACTTGCTGACATCTGAATCTGCACAATTTGCTATGAATAATTTAAACCATAGGGAGCAGAAAGTGCAACTGAATTAAAAGACCAAAAAATGCTTGAAAATGCTTTTCTTGCTTAAAACTTGAAGATCAAAAAAGAAAAAATTGCAGTTTAGGATCACTCTGCACTGTACAAGAAACCAGCAGAGTTGCAGAGTTGAGCTCATTGGATATATCCACTTTAAATGGCATCTCTTTGTAGTCAGTCAGGAAAAAGCTGTAGACATTAATAAGCAAATATTAAACATTTATTTTGTGTGTTTTTACTTGTCTTCAGAGGATCATTCTGTAAGCAATTTATGTTACCAGATAGGCTTTATTCCACCATTGTGTACAAATTACCTGTTGCTCACTTATTAATCCTGCTTTTCTGTTTCCTTTGCAAGCCAGTCTGCAAGGTGCAGAGCTTCAGAGTCCAGAGCAGTGTTGGAATACAATGTTGGAGTATTTTCTGGAGTTTATAATATGTATCACTGCTCTTAGGCTAAATTAGGAAAGTTTGAGATTTTTGCAGTAACCTTTGTTGTGACGAGAAGGATTGCCAAACTTGGGGTTTAGGTTGCAAGTTAATAGGCAGTGGGGGGCAGAGGAAGAACAGTGTCTTTTTGCTCTCTGAAGCACCATATCCTGGTGGTAGCAGATGGAATGGGTGCTGGGATCAATGAAATTATGTTCTCTTTCACTGTGATAATTGCAACACTCCTTGCTGACTTCCATGTTTATGATCACGGGTGAATGTGATATATTTCAACAGAAAAAGGTCCAGGAAAGTGTATTTTCTGTACAGTAATCAAGACAATAATAATCCTGGGTAAAATACGTGTGCTTAAGGTTGTAAACACACTGAGCAAGTGCAGTGACTGCTGGGCTAGATGTGGCTGTCATCACTCCTAGCAGTGAGATGTTCCTTTGCTGATGTTGTGGGTGAGTGAGTGGGGTTTGTGCAGCACATCCCTTCACGAGGCAAGAGGTTACTCTCATCCAAGTGGAAAGAGCTTCACTTGTGCCTTGTGGTAAAGGATAAGCAGCTGGGAACACTCACCACAGATCAGTGCTTTTTTTCTTAGCTGGCTATTTGCAGTTAGCCAGTTTTTTTAAACTAACTTATAGGTGTTTTGCAGGTCAATTTTTATGGCTTGCTTTGACATATGATGGAGGAGACTGCATAGGCTGAATGTTTACTCCCATACTTTCTTGGGACAGTAAGTATTTAACTGCTTAATAGTGCAACAATGTGTATTTAATCCCCCCCCCCACCCCCCAAAGGCCATTCAGTCATAAATATCTCTAGATTTTTGAGTACAGAATTTGAAGTATGAGGTCACCAGAGTCTGTGTTCCACATGTTGATGTAGGAAGTATCCAGGAAGCATTCTTGACCATGCTGTGTATCACATAGGCAAATGGCCATGACTCAGGTAGCAGTGAATTAAACAGCTTCCAAAGAGCACTTACGCTCCAGAAATGGAGAACTGACCTAAGCCATGATTGAAAATGTGTGTAAACAGCACTTATTTCACTCTACCACTGTTATACCAGGACCAGGAAAGACAATGAATGAGGGTGCATGTACAGCAATAAAATTTCCAATTTGTTGACTCGGTGTCCTGCAACAGTGTTTCAGTCTTTTTTTCTTTTGTTCCCCAGGAATTTATTGTTTGTAAAATTCTCTGTGTAACTATGATTTCTTCTAGAGGATCATCAGGAAGACCTGTAAGCTGTTTCCTGACAGGAGATTGAGAGAAAATGAACTGTTAACAAGAATGTTGCCTGCTGCCTGAATTGCCCTAATTCATGAAGGGACATAAAGCTTAGACAAAAATTTATGGTGCCTTAGGCCTTGGAGTGGCTCAGTTGTTTAACAGCATATTTGTGTTCATGCAAGCACAGATCTGGGCTGAACCAGAGCATCGGCCGGAGCGCTGCCATGGATGGATAGGGGCTCTTCAGGAAGGACCATCCCGGGGGATGGAGGGAATTCTGTCTGAGAACAGCAGGGATGCACAGAGCTCTGCCCTGGCATGGATGATGAGACAGCTCAGAACTTGCAAGTTAGGATTAGCAGGAATAATAATGTGGGTGTTTTTGAGTGGGGTGCCTGCTAGTGCCAGCCTGACTGGGAAGAACAGAAGAAGCCTTCTGCAGACAGCTGGAAGAAGTCTTGTGTTTGCATGCCCTGGTACTCATGGAAGACTCCAACCACCCTGATATCTGCTGGACACAACACAGCAGGACACAAGTAATCTGGGAGGTCTCTGGAGCGCAGGGATGGTGACTTCCTGATGTGACTGGTAGAAGAGCCAACAAAGGGAGACACCCTGACAGACCTGATACTTACAAACATGAAAGTTGTGGGCAACCTTGTCTTCAGTGACCATGAGCTGTGGAATTCAGGGTTGTGAGAGGTGGGAGAAGTGCCAAGATCAGTATCACAATTCTGAACTTCATAACAGATTTTGTCTTGTTCAAAGACCTATTTGGAAGGGTCCCATGGGACATGGTACTGAATACATGAGCAGTCCCTAAGGGCTGGTTGATTTTCAATATCACCTCCTCCAAGCTCAAGAATGGTCCAGCCTGACAAGCAGGGAAGAAAGCAAAAGTAGTAGAAGGGCTTCATGGATGAACAAGAAGAGCAAGGAAGCCTTATCCTCATTGAAGGAGGAGTGGGGCAGAGAATATTTAAACAAATTGTACATGCACAAATTCTTAGACTGAAGGAATTTGAACAATCTCCCTGTAGAAAGAGGATTCTCTGTTACGAGCAGCTCTTCCACCTTTTCGTGACATGTGAATTTAGTTTTTTTCTTCTGAAAAGAAAAATCAACTGAAGGCTGATTTACTTTTCTAAATATAGCCACTTCTCTAACCTTGCAAACACATTTCATAGCTGCAAGGTGATAGTAAAACTGTTTAGAGCTCAGTTTAAAACAAGCAAACAAATACGCATCTGGGCAAGATATAGAAACAATATTTGTAAACAATTGAATACACTAAGTAATCTTAAGACAAAGTAAATAGTTTATGAGATGTACATAGTTAACTACTATCTACTAAAACTATTATCAAGAATAAACCACAAACAAGGGAAAAGGGCAATAGATGAGAGTATATCTTCAATGATAATTTGACTGGCCCTACAGTTCAACATTTCTTAGGGCCATATTGACATATTTATAAGATAAACATTATATTTACAAAAAATGATTATAAAAAACCCCTGAAAGCGGTCCTGAAACTGTATCATTTGTCATGTTTTTTTTTTTTTTTTTTTTTTGTGTATCAGAATCTGTTAATTAACTGCACTGTTATATTTTTGTGAGAGATATCAATTTATCCAAGCTGCTGTTCCATTTCAAAAGATCTCAGAATAAGATTCTTCACCTATTCAGTTGAAAGCTCACTATCCCACAGAGCCTTTTTTTAATCACTTCAATGCATACCTCCTTAGAGAGTAGAAAGTGTTCTTGACTTTATTAAAATACATTTTGTCTTCCAAACTGAAAACTAATCCAGATTCAGAGTCAAAAGATCATCATGCTCAGTTCTAAAAGATTTTTTAATTTTTTGGTTTTGGTGTTAATAAACCTTGAAAGTTTGCATATTGTTGCTAGTGTATACTTTGATCACTGGATTTGAAATGCAAGCTCTTTGGCCGTGGCCCTTATTTTCATTACATTCAGGCAGCACTGAATACAGTGGAGACCAAACTCATTCAGAGGCCTCTTAATGCCAACAGCAATATATAACAATTATAGAAAGAATATTAACAAGCACACATGTTTTAGTGAGATTTTTTTTTAAATTTCTGTCCCTTACTTGCCCTGTGATTTTTGACCTGAGGTCCTCTGTAAGAACTGAACAGGATTTTCTAAATATTATTGTGTCTTCCTGAAAAATGTGTTTCTAAGTTGAGTTTGGTGATATAAATGTCCTCTTCCCAGCTGCAGATATCTCTGTCCAGAGACGTTTGCTTTTCATGTACCAATAAGATAGTTTTTTCCCATATGATTGAGCAGGTCTGTGAGCAGCACAATAAAGGAGACAAACATGAGGGTGCTGCAGCTGGCCATAATCCTATCCTCCTCTCCTGACCTCTGTTAGATGGTTTTGAAGTTATTCAACACAGCTTTACTCCTGGATCTGCTGTAAAAGTCTGCTTGGTGAAAAATTAGAAAAAAAAACTTGAGGAAAAAAAACAAACGTGAAAAAACTTGTAAATACAAGTCTTCATGCCACTCTTTTTCTCCATCCAGTAGAGTGGTTCAAAATGTGGAGAAGCCTGGTTAGGGAGTGATCAGCGACTGGAAAGTGGCATTGGTGCCTGCTTTCTTGAATTCAGGACAACAAAATGCAGAACAAAGATGCTCTGAGCATGCATAGCCTGCCTGCTTCCAGCTTTGGTGGATACAGAGCTCCTCAGTAGCTGTAGGAGCTGTAGCAGCTGGGAAGTTTAGTAGCAGTTATTCAAGCTAAAGATGTTCTCACTGTTTTACTGGCTTGGCTCTTAACTTATTTCCAAAACCTACAAATGTATATTATATCTTGAGAAACTATAGCAATTGTTTTGGGTTCTGGTTTTGTTTTCTTGCAGACTACAAAGAGCATTATTTTAATAGAGTTCTGTTTTACATTAGAACTTCATTAAAATGTATTTTTTCTATCCTGGCACAGTGCTTCTGATAACTGACATCCAAAAACTCACCTCACCCAAATGAAAGATTGATCTGATCCCCATTTTCAGGAAAAGATATAATGAGTGATCAATTGTGGCTTGAAAACTTGGATAGCAGGTTCCAAAATGAGCAGTATTTATGGCTGTTTTATAAGCACTTAAAAAATAGGACAGAAATACCAATATAGCCTTGACTACCAAAGTGACTTTATAAAATCTCCATTTAAATTATAATGTCTTGAATTTAATGCACTTTAATGTTTTTAATTTTGAATTAGGAAGGAAAAGGAATTCATGACATTTGCACTGTGTGACTCTGCTATGTGGAAACTCACAGCATCTCATAATGGCTTAGACGGCAATAATAAATAAACAAAATGGGCCTTAGGCTATTTTTTTTCCTCATTTGTATGCACAAAGATGTCACCAAAGTCGCCTGTTTTCTCTCTGTAATGGTAACACAGTCCTTGTTTAAACTATGGTTGTTATAAAAGTCAGTTACCATTATCTTCCTAATAGTTTTTATCATATGGTTGCACTTCTGAATCCACAGTATCTCTTCTGCTTGCTGTTGAGATGTAGTTGGAAATTTGGACACAAGTGGGTATTTACCCATTTAATAAAGAAATGTATAAAAAACCCCCAATGCTTTTGGACATTCTGTATTGCACTTTGGTTTTCCATATCATAAAAAACCCCAGTGCTGGAAGCACAGTAAACAGGGATGTCTGGGTGGGACTTGGCCATGGTGAAGAACATTAGGAGGAATTTATTTGCAGTAAGGGTGATTAAACATGGAATGGGCTGCCCAGGGAGGTGGTGGAGTCACTGTTCCTGGAGGTGTTTAAGAAAAAACTGGAGGTGGCACTTTTTGCCATGGTCTAGTTGACATGCTGAGCCATGGGTTGGACTTGATGATTTCAGAGGTCTTTTCCAATCTAACCGATTCTATGATTCTGTAGTTATTTCAGGTGTCATTTCATGAAAAAAGTTATTTCCCCATGTAACCCCTCATGGACATCACAGGCCTGATGTTTATTCACATAGTCAAGATGTAAAACACAAAACACATGAATGCCCAGATAAGTCCTGCAGCTTGCTGCTCTTTGGGCTCTCTCAGTCACTAGTCACTTCAATTTCTATTACTTTTCTCTCCATTTCAACAGCTGAGTATTCATTAGCAGCAATTAAAGACAGGAAACCTAAATCCCTTAGCTACAAAGCCTTTCACCTTTCACCCCACTCAAATACAAAACTACCTTTAAACCAGAAATGATAAGTAGAACTTCTCATAAAGAACAACGATCAAACCTGTGAACCTACAAATGATGAAATGCAACCTAATAAACCACTAAGCAACAAAAAAAGCCAGTTAACTTACCCCCAAAATACAAGAACTTCTTTAAATGTCCCCTGGCAGAGCTTGAGACCATGTCCTCCTGTCCTATCACTGGTTACCTGGGAGAAGAGACCAAGCACCACTTAGCTACAACCTCCTTGCAGGCAGTTGTAGTGAGCAATAAGGTCACCCCTGAGCCTCCTTTTCTCCGGTTTAAACAACCCCAGCTCCCTCAGACATTCCCCATAGGACTTTTGTTCCAGACCAATTCTGTCTCCCTTTTCTTGAGTCTCTTCAGCACGTCAGTGTCTTTCTTGCAGTGAGGGGCCCAAAACTGAACACAGGATTTGAGGTGTGGCCTCACCAGTGCTGAGTGCAGGAGGTCAATCACTGCCCTGGTGCTGCTGGCCACACTATTGTTGATACAATCTAGGATGCTGTTGGCCTTCTTGGCCACCTGGGCACAGCTGGCTCGTGCTCAGTCACTGTCAACTGGCACCTGCAGGTCCTTCTTCCCTGGGCAGTTTTCCAGCTGCTCTGTCCCCAGCCTGTAGCACTGCCTGGGGTTGTTGTGGCCAAAGTGTAGGACCCAGCACTTGCTCTCGTTAAACCACATATTGGTGTTCTCAGCCTATTTATTCAGCCTCTCCTCTGCAGAGCCCTTCCGCCCTCCAGCAGATTGACACTCGCACCCAACATGGTGTTGCCCATGAATTTAGTAAGGATAGACACAATCCTTTCACCAGATCATCAGTAAAAATACTGAATAGGACTGGACCCAGTACTGATCCCTGGGGGACATCACTAGTGACTGGATGTCAACTGGATGCAGCATTATGTTCTTGAATGAGAAAATTCAAGGCTATATATAACAATGTAATTCAAAAGAGTTGAAAACAGCAAGGAGAAAAATGGAGACAAAACTGCAAGGCAGGTCAGAACTTGTAGATACATAGTGTACTGGACAGCCAAACACCCATTGAAGAGATGTTTCATAGAAGTACATACACTTAAGGCCAAGGCAGAAGTAGAATTTGGATAACGGAGCAGTCTTGTGTCTAAGGAACAGACAAAATATTTTCTGTACTGAGGAGAGAAGATGAGCTACAGGAAGAGAAGACAACATAGCAGGAAAGAAAACAGGAATAGAAGCCAGTTTCACAAGAAGAGAGGAAAAAAATTGTAAATATCTAGGGATAAAGACTCCAGGAGAGAACAAGATGACAGTGTATTAAAAGCAGAGAGCATGAACTGAGGGTGAAGAGAGCACAGAGAATCAGCATGAGGGAAGCTAAGTGGTGGAACACCTGCTCAATGTTCAATAAAATGAAGTTTTCTTTGAGGATGACAACTCCCTGAGATCCAGAGCTACAGACCGGCTCAAAAGAGGTGTACAAGAGAGTGGGGAAAATTTGTGACTCACTTTCACATTGGGATATTACCAGGTAATCTTGGCATCAAGCAAGCGATGACTCAGATGACTTTGAGCTCTTAAAGGGGGTGAAGTTGTGAGAAGATAATGCAATTAGATAGCACAAGATCTTGGGATATTTGGTCACTGCAATATTAGATTGGACATTAGTCATTTACAAAGAAGGTGGTGCAAAGGGAACTCAGTCCAAGATTCACAATTTCAAGAGGGAACCCAACATGTTAAAGGAGTAAGTGAATGTTGTCAGCCCAGGCTGAGGAACTTGGGAGCGAAGTGCAAATGACTCTGGGAATTTATTCATGTCAGAAGAATGCAAACTGTCAGAAAGGTCTTTTCTAAGCTAGAGTTAGGTCTTACAGATCAGGAAAAAAAAGATTAGAAATAAATGGGGAACCTATAGTGAGGAGAAAAAGTAACAAGCAAATAAACCTGGCTTTTTCAAGGTAGTCATTACTGGTGTAAAAAGAATAGTGCTGGAAGTTCAACTAAGTTAGAACTGGGAATGGATATTAAAATGAATAGAGGAAAAATGTTTGCTTAGCTATAGGAAACTTAGGTAAAGGAACTTTTGTCTAAAATGATCCTCCTGGTTTGATCAAAAAATATTTGCACAGGCAGAGCAAGGATTATTTAATCTGACACAATGGAAGCTGAGAAAGGATATATGAACACTGCCTGCAAATACATCTGTGTGGAAAGGCATCACATAGGAATAAAAGGTCAGTCTGGATAATGGAGGAAAGTTTCTGACCATGAGAGCTTTGAGGCTGTGGAAAGGCCTTCAAGTGGGAATGGAGCTGGAACAGTTTATGGATGACATTATCAGAGTTATCTATGGCA
>NW_008236769.1:5418889-5427407 GCF_000691975.1 Corvus brachyrhynchos
GGAATTTTTACTTGGTGATCTAGGAGTTTCCTTCCACTGCAATGTTACTTCAAATTTGAGGGTTAGCATAGTGAGTCTTTCTGCCAAGGAAGGGAAAGGCAATTGTGAGAAAAAATGTAGTTTTCATAATGACAGAGATGGGAAGTATGACTGGTTTTGATACGCTGGTTGTATAATTATTATAGGCTTATTATTGGCCAAAATTTTTGGGGTCCATGTAGATTTAAAACTCTCTTCTTTAGCTACAATTCAGCTGTGGCTTACAGCACAATATTTATTTGTCTAGAAATGAAAATAGAAATGTCTCAAGAAAACAATGAGAATTTTTATTTCATGATATAAAAATACTTAGGTTAAAAATGGACAAAGTAAAATGATTTAAATATAATCTCTTCTAACAGCCTACCAAACCTTCACCCCCAAATTGAATTGAACTCAATTACATGTCTCCTTTCCCTTTAATGAAAGCTTTTCAGGAATCTGTTAGAAGAGCATTGGTCTTCAGTTCCCTTTCTTGCTTCTCTTGTTCTTTCTGAGTGTCACTTTTTGTAGTGAAAATTGTACAATGATTGGAAAACACATCGTGTTGTTTCAGCTGTGGGATAGATCAGTAAAGGTTACTTACTAATGTTTGTAGCATAGAATAGATATATGCTCTGAAAATACATTGTTGGGGCCACCAAGCTATGTGGGATATGAATGAAGAGGACTTTAACTAGAGTTGTGATGTGAAGAAGTAGCACTACTAATGTTTGAAAAGAATATTTTTAAGGTCACTTGTGAATAAATAGGTGGATAAACTTGCAACCTCCTCTGCAAGACAGAAGATGAAATGGACCTTGCCAGTATTCCTCAGCAATCTTAGCAATCAGTTGTTCTCCACAGGCTACGTCAACATATTGTAGCTACTTAGAGGCAGCACTGCATACCTAAAGGGTAGGAAAATGTGGTTTGTAGTAGAACAGCTGCTGCTAATAATGCAAGTGATGAACTGAAATTAACAATGGATGTAAAGTTTTTTAAGTTTCCCTAGTCCCCTCTGGCTATGCTACCTATTACAAGACTGCTTTGATTTCACACCAGAGTATATCATGATTCAATGGGAACCATGCTACTCAAACCAATATGAAATTCAAATCCGACAATGTACGTTTGTGGGAACAAATGGGATAGGATTGAAGTCTTTTGTTCATGTGCTATAGTTTTCTTTACAATGAAGCTTTTGGATGGTTTTTATGTGTATATAAAAAATAATAATAATTAAAGAATAGACAATCTGAGAAAACTGTCTTGCCAGTTAGAGGAATCCTTTCTTTTATGATTTATGACATGATTAGGCTTAACTTGAAGGATACCAATGCTCAAGCAACTGATTGAGAAATATGTGAGAATGCATAGAAATGCATCATTTGTTTTGTGCAATAATAATTAGTTCAGTTAGGAAAAAGATCCTAAAACACTTCGACTGTAGTTGTGAGAAATGTCTTGTTACTGCAGGCAGAGTTTGTTAGGCGCCAGAAATAAAGCATAGAAGTCAAATCCAGAGACACTGAGTAACAATGAGGTGCATTTTATTAACTTATTTGACCTATTGATTTTAAACAAGGCAAATCTGAATTTAGCTCAGTTGTCAGATCTGGACTGGATGAAGCAGGACCGAGGGAATGCTGTAGCCTATTTTTTCCACAATACATCTCCTAAATTTCATCTTTTGACTCTTATTCATTTTGTTCCTCCTGAAATATTTGCAGGTTTTGTGGCAGCTTGGTAACTTTCCTGGATGTATGTGGAGAATGGTCTGAATCTTTCAAAAGAAAATAGTGCATCTTGCCCACAGCTCACAATAGCTTGAGAAATGTCTTGTTTGGAGAACAGAGACCAATTGAGACTGCAGATAGATTCACAACTGCTTCCAGCTTAAGTTTTTGAAATGCTTTTGTACCCTTCAGGTGATTTACTTTCTCAACGTGGATTGGAATCTTTACTCCAGTTATACCTAGGCCATTTGATTCAGTGGTTGTAGCAGAGAACAGCTGGCTGCTATTTACTTTTGTGTTTAATTTCTGTTTTTCAGTTCTATTCATGTTTTAAAAAGCAATAAAAATTTTTATTCTTACAGTGCTTTATATTATTGCCATTTGATTCTTTTTGATCTTCCTTCTCTAGAGAGGCATCATTTGCCTCATCTTTTATTTGATACCCACCTGTAGACTTATTGTGCTGTGTCTAACCTTCCTGCTAAAATTGCACCAGAAAGAGGGAATGAGTTCCCTTCCTGGCCAATTATCCCCTGAATCTTATGTATCTCTACTTTGGTATCTGCTTCAGTGTGCAAAATAACTTGGTAAAATACTTTTTAATGTAATTTATGAGAAGATCAAATCCCATTTTTTCTCTGAGAACTCTTCTTTTTCAACTTCCATGTGAATTTTTTAGGGTACGATATGTCCCCACTGGGAGGAAATGTGTGTGTTGTCCCACAACAAAGTACCCTGCAGAAGTGATCATATAGTTTTGACTTAATTCTGTAGATGCACCAGCAAGAAATGTTTATAAGAAGTACAAGGAATGACTTTTCAGAATGCAGCAGAACCTTAAACCTCTTCAAAAATATAGTTAGCCATTTGGATTCAAAAGAAATCCATATTTAATTTCTTTTTAATTCCATATCTTTTCTGCAACAAAGTAAAAGTTTAATTACTGCAGGACATTTTTTATTTTATTTTCTGTTTTCCATCCTGCTTCTTGGCATGGGTATGTCTTTAATGGCTTGTTTTTGAGAATTCAAATCCAGAAATGTTTTTATCTTGGGTGACAATCATTGAACTGGTGGCATCTACAAAGAACAGCTATAAAGGAATTAGACAAAGGTAGGGTACCAAAGGTTCTTTTGAACACATGTAGGAGTGATGTGCAAAAGGTGGAAAAAAGGGACTGTTTGGCTTGATTAAATGCAGGTGTTATGAACATGGAGCAGAAGAAAAGACTTTATTAAGCTTAGGGGTTACTTAAAAATTTATGACACTATGAAAAATACCATCTCTTTCCCAATTAAAAGAAAATCAACAAGAACAAAAAAAGGATCCTAGGAACTGTGAAAGAGCAAGAGGTAGCAGCACCATGAAAATTTTGTTTTGCTTTGTTAGCTTAAAGGGGCCTGGGAGTTGACTCAGCCCTACCACAGCCTCAGTCACACCCCAGCTGAAATCCAGGGTCTCTCCTGCCTGTGGCTCTGCTGCTGCTGCTGCAGGGACTCTGTGTAATCTCCAAACAACTTTCTTGGCCAAGGACAAGTTACCATCATGCTCTGAAGCTGAAAGGTGACTTTGGTAGTACCCATCACAGCAGTTGCCTGGCATGAAAATTCCTTAGAGAGGGGTCGTATGGCATCAGTTCTGGATGGCCTCAGACAGTGTTTTGCTACTAAGAGTATCACTTCCTGATACTCCTAGGAAAAAAATACATTAAGTTAGCATCATGGTCTGCTGATGGAAGCATGTCTGTGAGTTGTTTCTGGTTTTGCTGCTGGATTTCCTCCTGTGCCAAGTGCTTTGTTTGCTCTGTCATTTGTGTCTGTAGCACACGAGGACATTACTCTGCCCACTCACCTCACTGTAGCCTTGGTGGCTGCTGTTGTCACGTGTTGGCCCTTTCCATAGTACTGTGTGCCTCAGGTGTGATCTGGAAAGGGTTTCTAAACTCCCAGAGGTTGTGACCCTGCTTGCTCCATGGGCAACAGGGCATAGTTTATGACTTCGAACTGTGTTCTTCTCAGACTCCACTCTCTGAGTTTATCAACACACAAACTGATGCCAATTTTTCAGCATTAGGGAGGGGACTGAGACACCACCTAAAAATATCAAACCCATTATATCATTTTATATTTTTTTGGCCAAAGAGAGACTTCTAAGGGTGATAGAGGTAGTGGTTACAGGTGACAACAGTGCTGCCTCTAAAACCAGTATTTTATTACTCCTGTCTCAGAATGAGAACGTGGCCATGTCAGAGCTCAGCTGCTCTCTCATGGCTTTTCTTCTCCACTCAGCAGAGCTGATTTTGAGAACTGCAAGTGTTTCCCAGGCACATTTTTAATGTGCAGTGAAGTCTTGTATGAAGAAACTTGATGAAAGGCTGCTCTGAGATGATAATTCAGGGCCAGAAATCTGAGATAGTTGTGGGATCCAGGACCCACTGGGATCAGCTCTTATTTCAGTAGAATGGTATGTACTAAGAGTTTTATGATTCTCTACTCTTTCTTACAGCTGTTTATGGAAGAATTTTATGGATGATTTTTGGTGTCTGCATGAAGGGATAATTATAATATTTTCTTTAACAATACTAGGTGATATATTGGCCCTGTCATTCTTGAAATGCGTGGAAATGAATTGCCTTTAAATTGCACATGGAGTGAAAATTGGCCAAAAAGAACACTGAACAACAACAAAACACACCCACATCCAAAAAAAGAGAAAAAAAAATATATAAACATCTTTTCATCACTCTTACACATATCATGTGGAACTAGCTGCTCATTCTCAGTGCTTGCCCAATCTGTGTGTCTCACCTTGCATAGTATGATTGCAGAATATAAATTTTCTAGGGAATTAGCAGTGATAAATATTGATATTAACAGTGTAAAACAAATAGTAGCAGCAGTAACACTGGAGAAATATCTTGGCAATTTTCAGCAAAGGTTGAAGAGCTCCCACAGAATTTGTTCAAATCATGCTGCAAATCCACGTCTCCCAGAGTAAATGGCACTTTGTAGTACTTGGAAATTACATCTGGAAGTACTATTTTCTATACAGCCTAGAAAATCTAGTCTCTTAGCTCCTCTGGCTCTCCAGCCTCCAGAATTGCTGCTTGAATGGATATATTGTGCAAAATCAGATTGATTTGGCATACAACAGGGTGCTCTCATCTCGTCGCACAGAAAGCCAAATGCTTCATTAAATATTTTGCCAGTTCTACTTTTTAGAAACAGCACTTAACTGCACAGTTACTACAGCCATTACAGTCCATCGAAGGGCTGCAATAAATTGCCTGTCACCCGAATGGGACAGTTTACATAATAGAACAAAATACAAGCTTTTATGCTACTAGCCATTGAAAAAAATATATACATTTACGCAGTTTGGATGTTAGACAAAAACTGCTGGCATCACAGTGTTACAGCCAGGACTGCAGATAGAAAGTAGTATTGATAGTCCCTGTTTTTCTCAAAAAGGGAGCTTTTAATTTCTGTTTTTAAAATTAATACTGTTCCTTCAGATTCTGAGTAATTCAGTGAAATTAAAAGGGCCCAGTTCCTTTTTCTACAGCAAACTAGGAAGTAGACATTATTGTATAGCATGGACTTAGATAAAAGCCCATATTCTGACTTCTGCTAGTGTTGATTTTCACCTGTTCTTCTCACCGCAGTGGACCTTACATGGACCTGCTTCTGCAGATGCAGTGTGGAAAAGGGACCAGAAATTAGTAACAGACACCAATGTTTTCTTATTGCAGACAGGTATGTCTGGTGGACATACCTGAAAAATGTTGCATTCCAACATACATAATGGAATAGTGAGGCTGAAGCCACTTTTTGTTGTTGGAGAGCATTTCCACAGCAGGCAGGTAACTAATTAGACTCTCACAGGTCAAGGTAATACATTCAGGTAAGCCATGTCTGCTCACAGAGCACAAGTATGGCTTCTTCATGGTGAGGCACTTGCCAGTGGAGGTGATGCTATGAAAGAGCTCTTTTTCAGAGGGGTTATAGCTGGGCACTTCAGCTTTCAGGTGGCAAAGCCTGCAGCTCTGGAGGCAGAGTCTGCAGGCAAGAAAAACACTCACCTGCCTCCTGGCCAAGCAGGCAGTTTCAAAAGCCACCCAGGCTACTGTTGCTGTTTACTGGTGATATAGAAAAAGATGCTACCCTTAGATGCAGACAACAGGAAAAGTGATGTCAGTGGGTTGGACAGCTATGGCCTCTGAAATTCAAAGGCTAGTGATGAATGAAATTTAACAACTTTCTTCAAATATAAATAGATTTTTAAAATATGCATACATCTATACAAAGACAAATAAATACATTCAGAACTTCTATCACGGAAAAAATTTCTTTAGTCATTTTTAGCAGCTGTTTGTTGCTTGAAATGTCTGACAGAACTTACTGGTGTTTGCCCAGGGTAGTCTGGGCAGGTCACTGTAAGTCTTGCAAAGAAAGGCTAGGCACAGTACCCTTTAATTTTCCTGCACAAGCTTGGTTGAATCACTGGGGAAGCCATCAGTGAGCTATTCATAAGCAGGGACTTTTAATGTATTATGCTCTTCATATATATTATGAACTTGTGTGGCCCTCTAATTACCATCCAATCATCAGAGCATCAAAGTGTCTTACTTTGTTTGCAGTCCTGAAAAACCAGAGTCAGGTTTTATGAGCCTGACAATATATCCTTTTTTTGTTTATATTATGTGATTTCTTTTTAATCACATGAGAAGAAACCTTCTACATAATCATTGCAATAAACCTTTTGTGAGACTTTTCTAAAATTATTTTGTACTTGCACTGCTGAAAATGGATGCTGAGTCCTACTTATATGTTCAAAAATAAGTCCTTAAATCTTTTAAAGTACAGAGAGCTTGGGGGACCTCCCTGTAGGTGCCCCTGTTTATATTGCCAAAGTTTAGCTAGTGGTTGCAAAAACCCAGCAGCCAACTTACTAATGAGCTTGTTTTGACAGGACTGCATAGCTCATTGCTTATTAATACAGTGTTGCTGGCTGGATCATGCCACACTTTCTGGAACTGTAAAAGTGATTCAAGAGACTGTATCAAAACCAAGCTGCAAACATAATTTGGAACCAGACTCACTGTATTCACAATCCAGTTCAAATAACCAGGACAGGACTGCCATTTTCCCATGCACTGCTATTCTCTTCAGCTCAACTTTGAGAGTCTTCAGTATGCTAAGACAAATTTATCCTGGGGATAACTCAAATGAAGCAAGTGAAGTCACACCAGGGCTTCATTTGGCTCATTACTAACATCTTGTCTCCTACCAGCATGCTCTGCTTTGCCCAGCTGACGCACTCTGGGATGTGATGAAGACAGAAATGGTCAGTTCAGCTTTCAGGCTCCTCTATCTTCTCCATGATAAATTGGGGGTTTTTTGATTTTTAAAATAAGAGGAGTATAAGTGCTAAGGGCTGAAAAGAGTTTAGAAACCAAGCAATATCAAAGTCATAACAGAGGGAATTGCAGTGATCAGCAGGGAGATACCTTCCTCAAACTTTTTCCTCCTATGGTGCTAGGTAGTTGAAATTTTGCAGTGTAATGCATTTTGTTAATGTGTTTAGCGATTCATGAGGCCTTCATGATCCTGTTGACTTGCTATAAAACATCCTATGGGCTTTTCCATATGCAGTATTTCTGGAAGAATCTGTTTCCTTGCTCAATTTCTAACTGCAAATGTATAAAGATTGATTGGCATCAAACATCATCTATGACAACAATCTCTGACAAGCTTGAAGAATTGATCCATTTGGCCTGAGAATTAATCTGGCATTGAAGTTTCAACACTGTCTACTCAAGGATGACCTCAGGGCATGTTTTGCAAAGAATCTTTATTAATTTAGATTTAGAAATCTCCAGAATGAATACAGTAGCTCTGTTTTATTATTCCATTCACACAAATACATAGAGGGAAACAATGGAAATTGGAAAGCTGAAACTTTTCCTTTTTATTTTTTTTTAATTAAAATATTTATGACATCATGATTACATTACATACATGCACGTGCACCTGTATAGATACACACAGACACGGGGACATTTGTGAACATATGCACACAGAGAAGTATGCACACCTTTCCCCCTGAGGAAGCATTTGTATCTCATTGATTATATGACATTGCCCTTAAAAATCATGGTTAAACAAAATTGTCACTGTAAATCCATAAAAAATATCTTAAGATGACGTTAAGTTACATTTCCAGTTTATGGAGGAGATAAGAAAATGCCAACAAAACTTTTCCAGTATGTCTCTGCCAAGACAACATAAGTCTGGAGCTGCATTGTACTATGTCAGATCAAATCTCTGGGGATCAAGACTTGGAAAAAAAAAAAACCCAACTATATACTCATGCAGTTCTTGCTGACTAATTGTATCACCTCCAGGATGGACAGGGGATCATTACAGTGGACGAGCAGTACACTCAGCTTCTTCTGGTTTTGGACCTCTTCAGCCCAAGAGCTACAGAACACCGTGTTTGTGTTGCTCTGATACATAGTTCTGAGGGGTTCTAAGAAACTTATTTATCTACAAGTCTATGTGTCTGTCTTACTATATGTAAGCACAGTATGGGCTTGCCTAATCTCCTCTGTGAGACTAAAATATTGTCTTTTATTTGTAGACCTCCCACAGATGTCCATGGAATTACTTGGGTATACCTGAAAGCCAAACTTGGTCTTAAGTTCATAAAAGTTAATAGTATCAGTAGAATATTGTAATTAGGAGATCTCCTACAGTTAG
>NW_008236769.1:5427427-5455458 GCF_000691975.1 Corvus brachyrhynchos
GCAGGAATGGTAGGATTTAGTAAGTTATGATTTCAACTCTGACAGACATTCATGGGGTTAGAATAATCCTTTTTCTTTTCCATACCAAAAGAACCTGCACTGGCTGGTTTTGCTCCAAATATTTAATATGATTTATAATAAAAGCTCTTTTTTCGTCCATGGAAATGTATCCAAGGGACAACTTCTCTTTTCTTTTAAAAGTATTTCAAATGGTTTCAAAATTGCTATCTGTATGTATGGATTAAATAGAATAATCTTCAATAAGAATAGGAGTGCATCCAAGAATTACCTTTTTATTTTTGCTGCTAGGTATTCAGCTATGCTATGCCCCCCATAACCATTCAGCTCTCATTGCCAGAATAGAAACAGGAGACGGTGGTGCATTTTCTTTGGCTTCATGATAAGACATAATTGGTTTTGTTTCAGTCCATGTTGCTTTCACTGACATGGAATTTGGCTTCAAAAATTAGCTTTAAAAAAAATATAACATCTCAAATTTAAGAAAGTTGACTTAAAGAAAAATGTGCATTATTCTGCAAGCATTTTTTGATGCATTATATATTCATTTGGTATCCTAAATACTAAAAACTCTTCAGCCTTGGCTGAGTTAAACAGCAAACACCTTTTGACTGTTAGTGAAACAGCTGATAAACATTAATTTCTTGGTTTTTGTTGAAAAAGCTGAAAATTGTCCACATTTCCTAAAGTTTCTTTCCCTGCAAATGTTTGATTCTGGGCCAATGAGATAATTATATGATCTTTCACTCTCCTCTGAAGTAAAAAGTGTTCACATAAAACAAGGCTATTATTAAGTGCACTGTGACTTACAAGAGTCTTCAAAGTACACTAAACATACCATGCTAAATCTTACTAAAAGGGGGAAGCAAGCTGCTGTGCTGATGATGTTGTGATCCTTTCTGATCACCTGTGCTGGTATTAATTTATCTAAATTTTATCACCTTTAAGGCAGAGGTCTTGTTTTAGCTGATCATTACGGCTTCTGCTATTCTAAGAGCAGTGAGATGAGCCTGGTCCCTGTAGTGATACCAAAGGGCTGGAAAGGATTTAAAGAGTACTGAGAAGAGATGTTATAGGGAAAGGTAGAGGGAATCAACATGCCAAGGAGGGTGGGATAACCCAAAGAGGATGAAAGGAGAAAAGGCAGAGTTCTTGTTCAGCAATGGAAATGAATGTTGAGGACACACTTCATTAAATAAACAATAAATAAATGTAGGGTGAGAAGAGTCTCTGATGGAAAGCTGTAGCTGGCTTGTTGCTTAGGAGATTTAGAAGTACAAGCCATCTGGGAGAAAAATCAGACAGCTCAGAGGAGGGGTTGAATTTCTTAACTAGTCTGTGTTTTTCTGTGTAAAGACTAACAAAATTAAAATGATCACTAATAGAAAGGCATTTGTAAGACTTTCTCATTCTGTGGAAGATGCATTTCTAGTTTGTCAGAAATCCTCACCTCCTCAGGTGACCCATCATGATAGTGTACTCCAAAGTGGGTTTTCCTTTGCGTTTCTTCTGATTATTCATTTCCTCCATAGTGTGGACGTTCCAAAGTTTTTTCAAGTTTTATTGCCTTTCTGTAAACAGCTAATGCACCCATTGATATGGAGGTGGCTTTTTCAGAGATCTACATCCATTCAAATACACAGTTTTGCTAGGAAAAAGGATACAATTAGGAAGAAAATCTTACCGTGAGGGTAGTGGAACAGTTTGCCCAGAGAAGCTGTGGATCCCCCATCCTCAGAAGTGTTCAAGGCCAGGTTGAATGGGGCTTTGAACAAATCTAGTGGAAGGTGTCCCCTCCCATTTCAGAGGGGTTGGAATGAGATTATCTTTAAACGTCTTTCCAACCAGAACCATTCTAGGATTCTATGAAATTTAACACTGATTGGTTTGGCAATTAGAGTTGGAAGATGGTCTCGTGGGTGCATTTTATGAACACGTCATATTTTCTTTGAATGTGTTTAGATTTATACCATATAATGCCCATCTTTGCTACAAAGTTAGGAAGTGTATTTATATATCTTCAGCATCCTATAGCATACAGATGTTTGAAGAAAATACCAATAGCAAGAACAAGAGCATTTTCCAGGACTTTAAAGTAACATGACTCCATTAAATCCTCTTCAAGTATATGGTTCTTCATCAAATATTTCTGCAGCTGGAATGCTTTGGGGAAGATGCAGGCTTTGAAAACAGGTAGTCTGTTGATACAGAGACCATCAGATCTCAGTTGCTTGGATGAGAGAGAGAGATGCATCTGTTTAATTAGCTGTGTAAGTACAGAAACCTACGAATAGACCAAACTTGTTCAGAAACAGCCACTTCTGGAAAACTGATAAATGTTGCAGTAATTTGTAGAATTAAAAAACAGGATCAGATCAGTAGCTTAGCATGGAATTAATTATGATTATCTGTAGAACCTCAAATTCCTTCTAATCTTCAGAAATTTTTAAAAACTAAGTAAGGATAAGGTTAAGACATCTGATTTCTTTAACACAAAAACCCCTCAGAATTAGACATGGGTGTTACTCATAGTTTGATGAATTCTCGTTTATGTTTTAGGAGTAAATGAGGTATCTTTAACAAAAGGCTTAAAGAATTTCATGAAAGTGTGCTTTTCCAGATGTACAATATTGCTGGTTTGCTTTTATATGGCTGTCATGAGTTTCAAAGTAAATTTAACCTTAATTATGTTGAAAGTCTCTGTAGATTTTTTAAGTAGCTGCAAATCTTCAATGCTGAATATGGAGCAACAAATTTCCTATTAGAGAAACATATTGTTAATTTGTTAAACAAGTCACACCTTATTGCCAGTTACACCTCATTGGTATGCTGTTAAGACAAGCCACTTCATGTTTAGTTAGGCATTGTTTCAAACAACTTGCCAGCAAAGATTTTTCTTTGGATCTTGGAAAGTAATATTTTGTACATACTCAAAAACAATAACATTTGAATGACAGTTATTTTCAACTTAGGATTTTGACTCAGACTCTTAATTGTTATTCCCAGGCAAAAATCTTCATTAACAGGGAGTCTGGGTTAATGAATATTTATCAATTACCTACGGAGAGGATCCTCGAGAGGAAACGTTATTTTCTAAATAATTCAACCTATAAAAATTAGTCTGGGACTTCCTAAGTTTACATTTAAAATACATGTGAAATTCCTACAGCTCTTGAAACCTGAACTGCTTCAAATCCTGATTTAACCACTGCTTTGCCACTGTCCTTGTACCCAAGCACCTGCCAGACTTGGTCTTCATGATCAAGGTTGTTTTCTCTGAAGACAAGGAAACTTGGTATTTTGAATACAAAGGTAGTTCACAGAGTGATGATTGTGTTTGGGTGCAGCTAAAACAGGGTCACTCACATGGGCTTTTAAATTTAGTCCCCTGTTTTGACTTTAAGAAACCACCTCTTAGTAGTGTTTCTTTCTTCCTTGTTTGTTTTTTCTCCCCTAGAAATAAGTAATAGCTGAATAAAGTGAGAAGGTTTATGGAAATCACAAAGCAAAGGACAAGCCAAACAGAAGGAAGAAAAGCATAATACTTTCTCCCTTAGTTTAACCTACTTCATCCCATCACGATCACAAGCGATGGATACTGATCGGGTATAGTTCCTTTCAAAAAAAAAAAGCCAACACATATTCAGAGAATGAAACAAGTTGATTTGAGGATTCTATGCATGTAACTCAGTAGATGAATGCAGCACTGATTGAATCACACAGTTTTCAAACAAGATATTAATATTTCATTATTTTACACTGGTCCTTTGTTTTCACTGTATTATTTAGACTTCGAAACATGGTACAAGACTTTAACACTTCTGATCCAACCCACATTTCAAATTCATGAAATAGGTAAAATTCTCATTTAATGAGAATGGCAAAAAATTGACAAATAAATTTATTTATAGAACAGCTGAAATACCTCACCCAGAGTTGCAGTCCAATGAAGCCTGTAGCTTGTCATTGTTCATTGTGCTTTAGAGAAAATGTCATGTGAATTTCTCTTGCTGCTGTCCAATTATAGCGCAAACTAGTATATCAGGGTAAGAGTAGGAAAACAGAACAGCCATGGGACTTACTGTTGCCTGTGTGTTGCACAGCTGTCTCTGCTGACTAAAGCACAGGTACTGCATGCCCTTGCTTAAAGCCCTGGTTCTGATTAGATCACTATTTAAACCTATATTCATGATAAAATACAATTTTCTATCTGCTGTAGTTGCAAGGGAATACTTGGAGAGCTGAATGTAATTGCAAGCAGGTGCATGCTGGAGTCTGCAGGCCTGAAACAACAGCCCTGAGAGGTGCATACAACACTGGAGTACTAATTCAGGACTCAATATTTCATGAAGCTCAGCACCAGCCCAGCAGAGACAGGAAGAACACTAACCTATGTTGCTTAATTTAAGCATAGGAAGTCTCCAAAATATTGCCTGCAGGAAGGACAAGATGGCAAGGTCTGCTCTCAGGTCTGGGAGGAGGCAAAGTGCATTTTTCACCTCTTGAAATGGAAGCAGACCTGCAGCATTGCAGGACTTGTGGATTGCCTTGGCTTCTCAGTAGGAAAAATGTTTGTTGGCAATAAACTGCTACACACACTAAGTACTGCTGGTTTTCTAGGTAAGGAATTGCAGAACTATTTATTTTCCTGACCAAATGTTGAAAAATGGGTATTTTCTCCACTGATCTTTACATTTTTATCCTAATACCCTAAAATCCTGGTGATGGATGTCAGTCATTGTGCAAGTATACCTGTTTTACTGTGTGTCTAAATTTTAAGGTTTGCTTTCAGGAATTAAACTACCTAAAGTAAATATGTAACACGATATTCAGACTGATGGATATTTTGAGACTGTGCCATTTACCAGTGCTGAAAATGCACTTTCTGTGCAATGGATGGGTTATTGTAACACAATTGAGTCAATGCATCTGGCTGATGCTTTATTCCTGGTCATAGGTTCCCTTTGGCATTTGTCGTCTTGGTTGTGCAGGAAAATCCGTAGTAACTGACTGTTAGGGTTATATCTTATAGTGTGAAGAAAAGGAGATTTCATTTTACCTTTCTGTACAAAGCAAAGAAGCCAATTTGACTGACATCATACAAAGAAGACTGCCAGCTCTTGGAATCCATCCTGTAGTTATCCTTTGCAAATTGGGTTCAAAAAGCATTGTCTGTCATGGCCATAGAAATACTGAAGGGACTAAAACTGTCAACAGATTTGGTCCAGGGGCACTGCTTGTGGTGGAAAAGATGCTTCTTCATCATCATTAAAAGTCTATTCCATTTTTCATGAGGGAACTTTGAAAACAGTGTGTTAGCATCAGATTTAGCTGTATGTAAATAGAACAAGTTGTAATCAAAAACTGAACATATGGTTTCCAATTTGAGGTTTCACTAATTCCCGTCATAATTCATGAGAGGAAAAGTGAGGAGCGGATTTTCGGATTGCACCACTTTGTGAAGCTTTGTTTCAGAAACATCACAGGTTATTATGATCCAAAAGGTGTGTTCAGACTCCCTGGAATGAATCAGTTCTTGCCTTACAAAGACAGGTCAGGTGACATTTGATATTTGTGTGCCATCTCCTGCGCTGGCAGCTGGATGGCAACCGCAGCAGCCATGCTGTCCTTTGAGCCCCTCTGCTGTGTTATCCTGCAACTCCTGCCTTGCTGCTGTTTTCTCCAGTCTAACACTTAAGTAATTCAAATTGAAAGTATCTGACTGTTCTTTCTTTATCGAAATACAACCACTGGAAACATAATAGCAGGGAAGCAGCTAGGCAACAATTAATTAATTAATTTTTTTTTTAGTGTTTAAAACATTTTGCTTCCAGCAGCACAGTATTTGGAGGAACAAAAGAGATACTAAGCAGAGATGAACTGGATGGGGAGGGTATTGAATGGGTTGAAAGATAAATGACAATATGCCCAAGGGTTATGAGAGCCATCTAGCGATAAATACACTAGGAGTGAGAAAGGTCACTCTGAATAAGTGAGTGCAAAAAGTAATCAAGCATTAGAAAGAGGGACCTGCCATGTGTAAAGAATGAGGTAGTGGAGTTAAGAGTATAAATACTGATAAGGAAAAGAAAGTGGGAGAATGAAAGCAGATTGCCCAAGAGCTTTGGAAAGTTGCACAATAAAATTGGCTTCAAGAACACCAGGACAAAGAGGTTGGTCAGAGCTGCAGAAAAAGGCAAGGATTGCCATAAGGGAAGCAGATGCCCGGGTCCAGCCAAGGAGCAGCCAGGCAAGTCAGAGTTGAAGTGAGGAGGCAAGCGAGTGGGCACAGCACAGCCTTTCTTGGGAAGCTGTTGTGCTCAAAGGCAACCCCTGCTGCTTTGGGGCTGCTCTAACAGAGAACAGCAGTGGCTGCAAATGGGGCCGAGGCCAGGGGCACAGCACAGATGTGTCCTCGGCAGCCCCTTGCTTGCCGCACTGCGCTGCCATCAGGAAAGGCAGAAGCTGTGTGCCTGCAGGAATTGCTTTGGGCTGGTCATGCTTGTTCTGCAGTCAGATTCTGCACAAAGCCTCTGTCTGGCATTCAGGGAAGATCTACCCTGACGTGTAGCAATGATAGCTTGCTGGGAATGTTTTTTACTGCTACGAGACTGAATCATATGCAGAGCCTATAGTCATTTCAACACCCACCTGGTTCAGTTTAACACAAGACCTATTTCTATAAATTTTACAAGTCTTCCATATGGCATATACAGAAGATTAATTTTGGACCCCTACTGCATGTTTACATCTTGATTCTGGGCACTTTAATATGTAGTTAAAGATGGGAAAAATCTCAGGAAAAAAGCCCTGTGTTTCCTGCCAGCTTGTCTAACTAGTTCTTATCAGCCTATCTCCTGGGCTGTGAGAGAGCCGTGGGCTTTAGACTTTTCATCTCTGCCTGTCATGACAGCCCACATGATAAGGACACAGAAATGGCAGCTATAATGCCAATGTTTAGCCAAACCAGATGAATGCATCAGAAGCCTGATCTTACCTGAGGGAGGGGATGCTATCCAGAGGGACCTGGACAAGCTTGAGAAATATGCTTGTGTGAACTGCATGAGGTACACAATCCAGGTGCTGCACCTGGATTGGGGCAACCCCCATTATCAATACAGACTGAGAGATGAACAGATTGAGAGCAGCCCTGCCAAGAAGGACTTAGGGGTGCTCATGAATGGATGGAGGGATGGATGAAAAGCTGGACATGAGCTGCCAAGTGACAATATGCACTTGCCGCTCAGAAGGACAACCACACTGTTGCCTGCATTAAAAGCACTATGGCCAGCAGTTAAAGGGAGGTGTGTCTGCCCCTCTGCTCTCATGAGACCAGCTGGAGTTCTGTGCTCAGCTCTGGGGCCCTCAGCACAGGAAAGAAGAACCATTTCAAGAGCAGGGCCACAAAAATGATCAGAGGGATGGAGCATCCCTTGTATAAGGACAGGCTAAGAGAGTTGGGATTGTTCAGCCTGGATAAGGGAAGGCTCCAGGGACACCTTACTCTGGCCTTTCAGTGCTTAAAGGGGGACCCTTGTAAGAAAGATGAAGACAGATATTTTAGCAGGGCCTGTTGCGACAGGACAACTGGTAATGGTTGTAAACTAAAATAGAGTAGATTTTGACTAGATATAAGAAATTTTTTTATGATGGGAGGGGCAAAGCACTGGAACAGGCTCTGCAGAGAGGTGGTAGATGCCTCAACCCTTGAAACATTCAAGTTCAGATTGGATGTGGTGCTGGTTGAAGATGTCACTGATCATTGTATGGGGAATTGGACTAGATAACCTTTAAAGATCCCTTCCAACATTAACTATTCTGTGCTTCTATGAATATATGAAACCAAAATTTGCCTGACCATTCAGATAGACCTGACTGGCAGATAGATCTTGATAGTAAAGTTCTCCAGCTCTCTACTTCCTTATGTGAGGACTGCAGGCAAAGTAATAGTATGGGACATTTAAGAAACTCCACTAATGCCTGATGAATTATACAAGAAAAGAAGAGTGGTGGAAAACATATTGGTGTGCAAAACTCCCAAAATCCTGTGTTAAAGTTGTGATTGGGTAGTGGGTTTGAAATGACAAACAGTAGATGCCTTGGTACTGATAGGGGGTATTCTGCATAAGATAATTTAATTTTGGCTCTTTGGGGGCTAAGTAGTTCCTGAGCCACTTGAAAGGTCTATCATGGAGCTCTGTAGTGGTTTTACACTTGTAGGAACCCTTGGCTCCCGTTGCTTACTCTGATATTGCTCAGGTGAAATTCCCCATGATTTCAGTCAGAAGAGAACTGAAACCTGCATCACCAGATGTGGAACACTCATGGAGATAGGAGTGAGGGGTACAGGCTACAAGTGATGCTCTGAAGGACTTGTTTAGGATTTTAGAATATGCACCACTGGAGAATTTTAATTGCTTGCCACAAGGAAAGGAGAAGACCTACAATGAAGTGTTGCTTTTGCCTTTTTTCTCCAGAAATTTATTCTCTTTCTCTTTGCTAGTGAGAATAAGACAAACTCTTTTGGTTTGTTTGCTTGTTTGTTTGTTTGTTTGTGTGAAAGCCTCTTCCCATTTGCTTTCTTCCATAGTTATTAAGCTGTGGTTTTAACATGAGACAATCACAGAAATGACATTCAGATTGAGATATTCCTTGCTTATTTCAAAGGAAAGCTAATCATAAAGAGGGAACAATCCAGTAAAGAATTTCTTTAATGATTGATCTCTACTTTTAAGGAGATATTCTGCATTTCTCCCTTAAGAAAAAAGCCAAACCTTTGTATACTCTTGAGTGAGCTCAAGGCCTGTTTTGAAAAGAATAACATACACTGTACTGGGAACAGCCAACAAGAAAGACGGTAAAGAAAACTTCGTAGCAATGTGCAGCCGGGATTACTGGAGGTTGTTTGTGGTTGATTACAATGAAGATGGAACAAAAATTAAGAAAATGTCCAGTATGTGATACCTAAAATAAAATTAAAATCAAAAGTATTCCTGCTCCGTCTGACCTTGCTGGGGGGTTTAGCTGACACTCATCATTATTGTTTCTGCTTGGAAGCTGAGGAAGTCTTTTTATGCCCATGAGATGTAGGTCCAACAATAGAGAGTTACCAAAGAGATGTGTGTCTCTCCACCATGGAAGAATAAGTGTATAAGAAACCTTCTATGGCCACAGTGAAACAGCGGCCTCTCAGTGCTGCCTGGCTTTGAAAGCTAAGACATCATGGGATATGTAGTTCTGAAAATGATGGATAGCTTGACCCTAGGCCCAAAAGTCCTGCACTGGGCATGAGAGATGGATAGACCATCTTCTGGCAGAGATCCCAGCACCCAGGTTGCCTGGCAAATGAGTCACTGGTTGATTCATGTATGAGACTGTGTGTATGTATGCAGAGGGCAGCATTTTCCATCCCCATGAAGGAAAAGTAAAGGGGACTTTGCAAGGACTATGCTCCAGAATTTTCTTTATGCTTTTCCTAAAGGCATTAGAGGGGACAGACCTGCTCCCACCTTGTTCAGATTGAATAAACTCCATCTGACATAGCAGCTGGACAAAATCTGAATTTACTTCCTAGGTAAAAAGAACAGAAATATTATCACAGCTGAGCCCATGTACCACTCACATGTGATGGTGTGTCACCATGTTGTGTCCCCAAAAGCCGGGCAGAGATAATTGTTTTCTATCTTTGACTGTTTTTAGGAATTTTGTTTTCATCCCTTCAGCTTTAATGGCTTGCCTCTTGTCTGTAGTCTCGATAATCAATGCTGCAATGTTTATAATCAACACTGAGTGATTTTTCATGAAGTAAAACACAGAGTGGCTTTGCTGAGTAGGCAACATGAATGTATTTGATTTGTATTTTATTCTTAACCATGTGGATACTGACCCCATTTCCTCCCTGCAACTATCAGGCTTTCAGCATAAATGATAGAGCAGAGGCATGCTCTGTCTTGCTTCATATTAGGCTATATTCACAGTTGCTGATGTTCCATAAATCACATCTGAACAACTGAGTTTTGGTAGAAGTCTGTGAATCTTATATTGGTTCTGCAAACACAAATATAGAGAAAGAAGTTGAGAGGAGTATGTGTATAGTTCTGTGGGTAGGGAGTTTCATAGGAAGCATTTCTTAGCCTATGCAGAATTTTTCCCTGCTGGCTGTCTTCAGGTCTAGCATTAACATCATGTCACAAGCAAATGTCAAAGATGTTTTATCATGTTATTTCATTTTGGTTTTGCCATTAATATGGACCTACATCGCTTCCTCTTCTTTGTCCTTACATTCCAGTTATTAAAACACTTTAATATTGCCTATGGATCTTCTTTAGTCAGCCCATACATATTTAATACAAACAACTCCTTTGAGGGAAGCAGTCCTTCTATCAGCACCCTTATTGAAACAAGCTTACATCTTCCTTGAATGCAAAGTGGAAGCATACACTTGGAAACCAAGTTACTTTAGAGAAAAAACATCAAGTGAACACCATGAACTCCTCAATTCCTAATTTCTAGAAATAATGCTGATATGTGAGGTGTCACATGCCAAAAGTCTATGTGCAATAATAAGAGCAAATTGTTACCCCTCAACAAATGATATTTAGCATCTAAAAGAAAATATCTGGGCTGCAAGATGGAGTTTGGGGCAGTGCTGAATTGAAAACATAATCTTGCCTTTGGTTCTGCAGCCGTCTCTGTTGGAGGCAGCTTCTCTGACCAGTGATGGGTTAAGGTCCTCCCTTCAAAAAATATTTGAGGAAAAAGTGGATGAAAGCATTTCAACCAAGACTCTTTGGTCTTAAGAATTATTTTAAGCATCTTAATTGTGTCTAACTTCCAGCTTACAACGTTAATTTCCATCAGGGTCATGCCTTTCAGATTTTCCACTCCTCCTTTTCAGTGCCTACAGAATGAACGATTCTTCCCATGGATGGCACGTTTTCAAGCAAATTTGTATTTTTCTGGTCTTTGCTCTTGCACTGAGTTGCAAAATATTCTTGTCCTTCATCACTGCATAGCATTATGTGAAAAATAAACTAATGTAGCTTTTCCCCCTTTAGGTCATGCATGTTGGTATTCATTCAGATTGGACCTAATGCAGAACTCTCTCTCCTGGAGAAAAATCACCTCCTCTACCTTTAGGTGGATCTTTCTTCCTGGCACAGAAAAGGATTCAGTGATGGGTGCACAGCTGACTTTTCTATGTCACAGTGATGACTGGCTCTCCAATGATAGCATCTCCCCATTCTTATTGTTCTATGAAAATGAGGTATTTTTAGCTCACTTTGCAGACACCAATTGGTAGTGACATTCTGCCCTTCTAGAAAAGTAAATTCAGTCACTGAAAATATAAGTTCCAGTACTGCAAACAGATATGTGTGGATAGTCTGTGCCTCTTTGCTGATCCATATTGATCAGGGATAAGGATCTGTCTCTGTAGATAGCTTTGAAGGTTCAAGGTCTCTGTTGTGGCAACATGAGCAGCTTGCTGAGAGCCTGTACATAAAAGCAAACTGGGAGATGAAGTGGAAAATCTTGTCTCTGACCTCCCCCCCGACAGCATGGGAGGAAAGAATGTCAACTTGGGCATTTTTCGGCTTTAACTATGAATAGCTTCAGTGGAGTTAATGATACTTAACTAGTGTTTCTGTAGACAGCTAATCTGATCCTCCCAAGGCTCCCTGCCCCCTTTCCACTTTTTATTAAAATATGAACCCAGTCAAGGCAGAATTTTAATCTTTTGTGACCTGCAGTTTTCATAAAGAGCTGGTAGGACAGGAGTAATCATAAAGTTTCTGTGTCTGATGGCATTGTTCTGAAGCATTTGTTGTGCTTCCCACTTGTGGTTCAGCTGATAAGCACAGTTCAAGGAATAAAAAAAGCATTGTTGATTGTCAACGGGCATAACAAAACCAGATTGTGTTCTGATGGTATTTTAACAGAGATATTCTTTAAAAAATGTGCAAAAAGTTGACAGTGCTGTTTTGGATAGACATTTTCTAAATGCACAAAATGCAATGGGAACAACAAAAGACATTAAAATATTTAAGATGAAAGAGATCAGACAGATCTTTTTTATCTTTTTTCTGTCCAATCCATTAAGTTGTCTCAGGGATGGATTATGTGCTGTAATTATGGTTATAAATGCACCTGATTAAAAAATTTGCATAATTAGTGTATTAGTAAGTAACTTTGAAAAGAACTGCTACATGTATTTGTGTATATATATATATATATATAGTCAACAAGATCATACACACATATATATGCAAATTACATATGTAGTCAGAGAAAAGCACCTAGTGGCCAGGACCTTCCTTCTGTCATAATTCAAAGATGAGTAGCTGAAAAATGAGAATCTTGAAATCTTTAGAAGAAGATTTCAAAGTGGTTTATAATACAATACAGTGGTAGGCCACCAACATCTAAGAGCTGTAGCAGCTCTGCCTAGGAGTACATTTGTATGGTGGTAGGATCCTCTCGACACTACTGGAAGTTTTTCCTATATGTTGTTAATTTCTTTATCCCAAGAGTCCCTCGGTGAGGTGCAACACATCATGTGGGCTCTGACACTTGGCGTCAACTGCTGAAATGCTATTGAGAGAGGAAATTTGAGATCAGATGAGCAATCTTAATACAAAGATTTTCCAACTTCCTCAAACTCAAGTTCTAAATTTAGTCTCTCCTCTCCTCTCCTCTCCTCTCCTCTCCTCTCCTCTCCTTTCTCCTTTTTCTAAACAATGCTGGAGAATAGTGTTAGGAAAAAAGAAATATTTATTGACTTTGTAATGGGATTAAGGAAAATTGGAAGAGAGTATCATTAACCCAAGGGATAAATGTTATATATGCAATCACTGTTATCCAAACCGTTGTTCATCTGGAAAACCAATTTAAGTTAAGCCTTTTTTAATTGCTTCTCTGTGTACATTTACTCAAATCAAGGAAGGGACAGAAATATTTATTTTCTCTTTGCCAGAATTTTGTTGTGAACGTCTACCTTTTTTTTTCTTTTCTTTTCTCTTTTGGATACTTCTTATAAATATGGATTTGAACAGAAATGTCTGCTTCATAGTCAGAATATCTCTGTCCACTGAAGGAAAGAGGATCTCATACTGCAGCAACAGGGATTGGGGCGCAGCAGCAGGTGTCTAGATGAGATTGAGCATTTCTCAGTACCACATCACAAAACTCCTTTATATCAAAATGAAATATTACATATTAAACTGTTAGAGAGTGTTCAGGGGAGGGCCATGAGGATGGTGGGGGGTCTGGAGGGGAAGTCTTATGAGGAGCAACTGAGGTCATTTGGTCAGTTCAGTCTGAAGAAGAGGAAACTGAGAAGAGACCTCATTGCAGTTGCAACTTTCTCATGAGAGGAAGTGGATGGGCAAGTGCTGATCACTCAAGCATATAGTGTGACCCTCAGGGTGTCCTGTGTGGGGCCAGGATTTGGACTCGATGGTCCTAATGTGTTCCTTCCAACTCAGCATATTCTCTGATTCTATGGTTCTCTGTTTTTCTTGGCTCTGGAAAATAAGAATTTCCTTGGAAAATTTGCTGATTTTCTGGTCAACAAAAGTGTGCAGTTTTACTGCAGGATGGTAAATAGATGCAGCAAAGGGGCTGCATTTCAATTGTAGCTATCACTCAGGCTGGTTAAGTGTTGCCTGTTTTTTCAGAGAGGGAAAGACTTTGAGATGAACTGGGCAATGTAAGAATAGAGGATTAGTTTAACATTTGGGACACTGCTGACTGTATTTCAATATTGACCTTGACCGCTACCTCGTCAGTAATGTATATATTAAGCCTTTGAGCACCAACATTATTTTATTGATGAAGTAACCTTTTGCTTGTGGTAATACTGGGAAACCACTCATGTATTTCAATAGAATTTTTTTATGTGAGAAAAGAAACAGTAAAAAGCTCAATTTTACCATTTTCTTTTAGGTGCAAAACAGCCCACAAACCTCTGCATAAAACATTTTTCCTTTGTCAGCATATCAGAAGGTAAATTCTCAGTGCTAAATCTTGGCACAGTGTGTATATGGAACTTCATGGCATACCTGTCAGATGTTCTGATTCATTTTTAGGACTCTGAAATATCACAGCTATAAAAGATTTAAAAGTTCAGCACAGAATCAGCTGCTCAATTCAAAGAAATGTGCTCATTAACTGTTTACCTGCCCTTTGCATACCCTCCAGGCTGAAAATGGGAATTGGCATCTTAACAATGAGCAATGCACCAGCATTGTGCTAATGAGCTGCTTGGCATATTCACCTCCATGCCACTCTGCAGAAGTTCATTCTCTTTCATGGCACTGTGTGGGGAGAAGGCAGTGGCACCCAGGCAGGCAGCCCAGGTGGATGAAAGCCACAGAATCCATTGAACATGACATCAGCCCCCTTCTCTTACCTGACATCCACAAGCAAATGTATATCTACCAATGCAAAATGCTGCATCTTGTGGTTGCTGCAGATTTCCTTACCAATCCTTTTAATTCTCCTCTCATTTAATGCCATTTCCTATTGGCTGGAGGAGCGTGGACACAGACAGGTGGTCCTTGCCTTGGAAGGTGTTACATGTGCTGACAGCAAAGTTACAGAACAAGACTTTCCTGATTTCACAGAATAGATTTCAAGACTGCTGCATACAGGGTTGTGAGGTATACATTTGATCCCCTTATTTACAGATAGACCCTCTCTGAAGTCTTTATAAGAAGTGAAATCAAACAGTACCTAATACTGCTTTAAAAATATGTAGATTTGCTACTGCCCCAGCCCTTTTCTCTCCAAGAACTAGGTCTATTTACTGGAAATTTTTGGCAGTCACAGGATGGTGAGTACCTATGTGTTTCAGTGCTGCATTCTCTTTGCTGGGAGATGCTGTGGAATGTAAACTTCTCTAATGACAGCTCCTTCAAGTCCTTTTCAGTCTTGTCAAGTTTCCTTATTAATAGAAGAGAAGCAATCTTCTTTCAATGGCAGCAACTCTCTAGGCAACTGCTGAATTTATAAGAATACAGATGGTGCCTGCCATTTCTTTTTTTCAGCACCACACTGCATTCCTCATCTGACATGTGGAACTTGTTTCGTACCATAATGCAGCAGCTGGAGACACTTTTCTTAGAGGTAAAGGCAGTTTTGCTTGCATTTTTCTTGGCAGCACTGAATTTTGCCCACCTGCAGGCAACATTAATATTTTTTTTTCCTTCTGAGATAGCAGAGCTCATGATGGTGATCTGATTTGAAATATTTTGGCACTATGCCTCTTCCTCTCTGCTACCATAAACTCATAGAGCTAAGCATTCCTCTCCTTCTAAACAGAAACAAAAAACAAAACAAAACAGGCAGACGTCTAGATAAGTCTGTATGTGGCATTTAAAGCATTTAAATGGAAATGTTACTCTTTGGGATCTATCTCTGGCAGATGACAATGCTAGATTTGAATTCTACCAAATTAAACAAAACCCAAGACTGTTTTATTAGAAGAACAAAATGGAGATGAATGCTATAGAGCTGGGTGCTTTGCAGTGCCAGGCTGATCTTTCCTGACAGACTCTGATGTGCAGCTGACTGCACTGGAGCAGTCCAAAAATGGACAGAAAGAGGAGGACCTCTGACTGAAGTGCAAACATGCATTAATCATAGGGAGGATGGCTATGTCTCAACCTCTGACAGCAAAATCCATACATTTGGTTGATTGCATGCTGTTGGTTAACTGGTTTCTGGGATATTTCCCTATTGTGTTTGTCAACAGCTGTTATTGCAGTAATTTAGGTTTCAGACTCTGGGCTTTTTAGCCTTAACTCCTCTCTTTCCTAGTGGCTCTCAAAGAAGCCTGCTGGTCCAGTGTATAGCACAGCTGAAGAAAATGGAAAGACCTAGAATAAAATGGCATGGAAATAGTACCATTTCTGATGCTTTAGATGATACTTTTAGCAACTCCCCTACTCCTGAGTCCATTGAAGTGCTTACCAACTCAGTTTGGCAGGGTTTAGGTCTGTGCTACTTAGTAAAGATTTGCAGTTGGGTTTATTTTTTGGTCTCACACTGGCAAAGACACAAAAGAGTTTAAAATGTTCAAGGAGTCTTTTCAGAGTAGGGTAATAATTCCTCCTATTTGACATGTTAAAGGTTTCTTCAGGGTTTTAATTCAGAGTATGTGAGAGAAAATATGCCTCCAGATAAAGGCAGATCTCTGGGTGCTAGCAGTTTACCTTAGTTTTTGAGTGTAGATATCAACAGGCCAACAACTGTCCTGTGTGCAGGCAGAAGCTCTCATCTGCTACATGCATTTAGCATTAGCACATTGCAAAAACATGGTTCCAATTATAAATATCAGCAGACTTCTCTTTTCAAATGTGCAGGAAAAGACAGTGGGAGCAAGCCATATTCTCCAGCTGCAGCTCAGTCAGATATTTTCTTCACCTCTTCAGTATACAGGCATTTTTTTGTGCAAGTCACTGGGATTTTGAAGTGAATTACAAGATCAGCTGTTCTGACAGGCCAAAAAGAATATTTTTAGTTGCACAGTTAGTAAACCAAATCAGCAGGACATGACTTTTTGCGTGTTCTCCGTGAAAACCAACTGTTCCCTAGTGTTGGAGGTGAAAGGGTACATTTTTCCTTTGGCACATGGAATGACTGAATTTCAGCCACTTCAATGTTCTAGCAGAGCTTGTTCTCATAGGAAAACTTGGTGACTAATTAGAAATACCTGTAAAGGCAGCTAGAACTGCCTCTTCTTCGGCTCTTACCTAAAAGTGTTTTTAAAAAGTAGCTGAGTAATTTGATAATGAGCTGTTGAAGATTATTAATATAAAACACTGAGTAGAAATGTTGTGGCTTTGGGGCTGTTTGAGGCTTGCATCTTCTCACTGCATCAAGAAGGTCCCTGCTGAAGCACAGGCACCCAGAGGTGGGGCAGGCAGCTGCACAGGTCTGGGATAACAAATTACTCTTCTCACTTTCACAGAATCATTGAAACCTAGAATGGTTTGGATTGGAAGAGACAAAGTTTATCTCATTCCAACCCCGTCATAGGCAGGGACACCTTTCACCTGACCAAATTGCTCAAAGCCCCATCCAACTTAGACTTAAATACTTCCAGGGATAAAGCATCCATAACTTCTCTGGGAAACCTGTTCCAGTGCCTTATCATCCTCACAGTAAAGAATTTCTTCCTAATACATAATTTAAACCTGCCTTCTTCCAGTTTGAAGCTATTCCCCCTTGTCCTATCACTACATGCTCTTGTAAAAGTCCTTCTCCAGCTCCCTTTTAGGGTCCCTTTAGGTACTGGAATGTGCTTTAAGGTTTCCTCATAGTCTTCTCTTCTCCAGGCTGAACCACCCCAAATCTCTCAGCCTGTACATTCATCTTCTTTACAAGAAAAAAAAAAAAAGAAGAAAAAAAAAAAGAGACAGAAATATGAAGGGAATAAAGGAATATTAAAATGAAATTAGTCATAGAACAAAAATAATGCAACTGGATAATCCCAGTTTCCCTAGACGTCTCTAGGGAAATAGCAAAATGGCAAATATTGTGTAAGAACATCAAGCCCTTCTAATAAGGGTTTCTGCCTTCTTGAAAGGATAAACTGGATTGGCATGTCTAGACTTGGAAAAGGAGTTAGTGAAGGAAACTACAAAACTGTGCAAAGGACAGAAAAAAGCAAACATGGAAAAAATTATTTATGGTTTCTCACATTTTCACTAGCTGTCTTCTAAAGCTTGCATAATTTGAGCTTGTCTGGGGAAGTTTTTGCCTTTTTACCACAGGATGTTGCGGATGTTAAAAGTACAAGTGGCTGCAAAAGGCAATTCATGGAATTAATGGGAAATAAGAAGATCCTTAAGGGCTGTTAAACACAGAGGAAAATACAATAACTGGCTTAGGACACTAAGATTGCTGAGAGCTGAGAGGATACCTTAGGGAGAGTATCTGGGTGTTCTTGTGCTTCTTCTATATCCTTTATTCATTTATGTCAAGTTTTGATCTGAATACACTTTTTGTCCTTCAGCTTCAGTATTACTAAAAGCAAATTCTGTGGTTAAAGGAAGGGACTAAAAGGTTCTAGATGATGCCTGTCAGTTACTGTGTTGAAGCCTTTTCCTGCTTCCCTTACATCCACAGAATAGTGACTTCAGAGGAATTGGTGTCAATTCACTGAAGTTCCAGTAGCAACAAGCAAAGCAGGAGGAATTACCTAAATCTGAGGTCTTAATCCTCCTTAGTAAAGGGTCCTTCTCCTATGTGCGAAAAAACTCTGAAAAAGTTTAATAGTGGAGCAAAACCAGTAATTTAATACTTAAGGCAAAGCCTAATTTATCAGCACTCACCAATTTGGATTTTTTTTAACCTCTTATGCTTCCTAGAACTTATTTGTGCCTTTCAAAAAGCACATGTTTTTGGGTGAAAAACACCTACCAGCTTATCTCTGTCCAAACAGTTTTAAGTTTGCTTTTCCAGAGCAATTCTATTCACATCAGTGGCCTTTCAAGTCCCTCTGTATATTAAAATGTAATACTGATGGCTGGATGAAATATAGTCTCTATTTCATAGGTGAATATTTGATATTGGGGGTTTCTTATTGTTGTACTACGTTAAGTTTTCAGACTACTAGATTCATCTAGACTACTAGATTCACTAGATTCAGACTACTAAATTCACTAGAATATCTCTTATTTTTAATATTCAAATAAATGCAAAATGTCTCCATTTAGTCTTCTCATTAATGTTTAAAAGATAATTTTCTTAGCAATTAATAGGAGCTTTTTTGATGTTGCAGATATGGGAGACAGATGTAAAACAGAGCTGTAGGATTACTCCCCTTGGTCCTGTTTCTTGACTTTGGCAGCAGCAAACTTGGTACAGCTATAAAATCTTTCTGGTTCCTGGTCTAGCTTTAGGGACTTTTCCAGATGTTGACTCTGCTTTCTTGATATGTCTCTGCTTCAGCTCCAGCTCCAGCCCACTCCACTGGCCCACACAGGAGCCACAGGACAGGTTATTATCAGCTCTGTGCTCTGTCTCTGCAAGCAGCAGAGGAGGATGATACAACACTTTTACTACCATTAACTGTGTGTGACACTCTGAAGGGGAGGGGCAGGCTTTCGTAGGAACTTTCCAAAGGATCTATTGAAAAGCTAAGCCAGTTTCTCTGCTTAAAGAGCCCGGGCTCAAGAGTCCTCCCTTGGTGAGAGGACGCAAGTCAGCCAGGTGCACAGGTTTTGGGTGGTGAGGAGGGGCAGGTTGCTGCAGGCAGGGAGAGACTGTGGTGTGCATTGCTTCAGTCTGGTGCCAGGCATGGGTGCTGTGACTCATGCAGGCACTGCACCAACAGCATTGATGCTATTGATCCCCTTGTCTCCCAGCTGTTCCTTAGCTGTACTGCAGTGTAAATCCTTGTGGCGGGGCTTCAAGCAAGGCAATTTTTTATGCAGAGGCAGTAACAGAACTCTGTAACATTCGACTGATTTTTTGTGGGGTGTTTTGTTTGGTTTTTGGTAGTTTGTTGTTAGGTTGTTTTTTTTGGTGGGTTTGGGCCCTTTTTTGTTGTTTGGTTTGGTTTTGGTTACAGTCTTCAAAGCACTCATCAATGCATATCTGCTGTTGTCATGTTGCACAGGTACACTGGTCAGGTCCCCAGAGTGAGGCTGATGAAGAAACCACAGTGTTACCATGTAGGACGTTGCTAAATCGCTTTCCCCATTAACTAGTGACATTTGAGTTAAACTAATGAGAAGCATGTCTGCTGCAGTGCAGCATACATTTATTCTTGGAGACTGCTTTCTTCAGCTTATTTACTGTTTTACCAACACTCTTAGTCACCATTACAGCTGATTAATGATGCCTTTCATTAAAGAGAAACTATTAACGACAGTCTTATTTGATCTACTTTGAAACTTTTCTATTCTGATCATCATCTTCTGTCCCTCCTTTCTCCTCCTTCTCATCTTTTCTTGGAAATGATAAGTGAGGCAAGAGATAATGCCTTCACAGCCTTTGATCAACTGCTGTACATATGGCACAGGATGAAAATCAGACAAAAAAGCAAAGTGATATTCTCGATAAAACAGGTACTTCTACATTAATAATTTGCCATCATCTAAATTGCCATAAACCCCTCAGCTAGACTGATATAATCCTAATGCCTTTTGCACAATAGGCAGGTTTTAAAGTACAAAGCTACATCTCTTCTCTGATATAATCTGTATTTTAATGGAACTTGCTGTATAAGGGATGGCCTCAGGATTTCTACAGCTGGGGTATTCAGCTGCTTGCTTTAAGCTTATCTGACCTTGCCTGTTTTATAAGTAGTTCTCTGAAAGGAGTTTCCAGTAATATTACAAGTGTAAAACACTCAGTTCTGATTTTTTCTTTCAAACAAAAACCCGTGCACTTGTGTTCTGAGGATTCTATCCAGGATTCTGGATGGACCCATGGACCTACTGGATGGGAAGTAGTGCATGTGCCCCCATCAGGGTATGTCTTTTTGAAACCAATTTACACCATTTGATTTTCTATGCAGATGTCTCATTTTGTACAATGAAAAAAAAATGTATTTGGTGTATCTTTCCCATTTGTAGGAGTACCTGTTGTCCTTGGGGTTTCTCAAAACAAATTTAATAGCAGGAATTCCTGGAAAAGCAAAGTCAAGATACTTTATGGGATTTTAGCATTACCCTCTCTCTGGTATGTCAATATGCAGAGGGCATGACTTATCCAAGCCTCTATCCACTGAATGTTAACCAGTCACGGATTGTCTGATTGGGAAGGAGGAGCAGAGGCCATACAACAGAATGAAAAGTATATTTTCAACAGAATGTGTAGATCAGTTACATCTTATTCATTTATCTTTTTAATAAAGAACATAGGATCCAGCTCATAAATTCCCTAAAAATACTCAGCCTACTGCAAAGACAGCATACTGACACTGTGCTAGAGAGACGAGGTAATGAGGAAAACATCTCTTTTCTCATAGGTATCAAGCTACAAATATTTTTGCACCATGATTCATCAGCTATGTTTGACTTGCAATTTATCTACTCAATTTGCTACTATTCAGTTTTATTCCTTCTGCCATGCTATCTCCTAATATTCTTGAGCAATATCTTATTCCTTCTAGGTTTCATTTCCTTTCACCCCAAATCAAGGAAAATAGAGGTTTAGCAACATGTCAAGGGGGTATCTGGATTGAGGAAAAGATGAGAAAGGTAAAATAGCCAAGGTTTCCATAAATGTGAGATCTTGACTGAACAATTTTATTCCATGGCAGGAGACAGCCTGCTAGGCCAAATATATTAAAATGCCTTTTTGCAGTTGCGCCACACAGATAGAGACACAACCTCTTGTGGAACCATTATCTGATTTATTTCTCTGTACCAACTACTGTTACACTTAAACCCTAGGCAACTGTCCCTATATCATATTTTTCCAATCCTTTAAGCATCTCTTATATCTTTTTCCAATACTGAGGATGTGGCTGTGCACTCATGACCCAGAACTGCTCAGCAAATTGTTTTCTGGAAGCTATTCAGTAAAACGTAGGTATGGTGCATTTTCTGTTTGAAAAAGGAAAGCTTTTTACCCCTGGAATTGAAGCTACAATTGAAGCTATTGTACCTGTGAGAAGATTCTTGAATATGACAGAGCATAGTGTATGAGGAATACAAGTACAGTGAATGGCTTCTCAAGGACAGGAGTTGTTTGCAGCCTTTCTCACCCATAAATACTATTTCTATTACCCACGAGAACAAACTGGGTGATTACTAAATGTGGAACATGAGAAATCAAATCAAGATGGTGTTATGGAGCTCAGTGGACTATGATATTAAAATGTGCTTTACTTAAACAGCTGTGAATTTTTATTACCTTTATTCAGAGAAAGAAACAACATGATACAAAGAGGTTTTCTGTGATGTTCAAAATGTATTTTTAAGCTTAGTTCTTTGTAAATGTTCTCAATTCCTCAACTCCTGGGTGCTCTGTTTATATGATTTCCCTGATCATTACAATGCCTTAAAGCTTTACAGGCTCTTATGAGACATGGACTTTGTAAAGTGTGTTATAATCACCATAAAGGCAAGATAAAGTTCTGTGATAATACAGTGCTTTTGTTCAGTATATGAGCACAAGATCAATAATCAGTACACTGATGAGCATTCAGTCTGCTCTGAGGTGAAAGGAGTAAGACACACATTTAAAACAAATGCTGTAGCCAAGAAATTTTCAACAAATAATTTGTGTCCTGGTAGTGGTTTACCTCAGTTGCCCTTTACATTCTGTGAGGACACCCTGCACTGCAAATATCAACATTTTCCTTTGCTTAACAGTGGGAATGAACACAGATTTAAAACTAAACATGACAAATGAGAGACACCTCATTCACAATCACTTCAAATCACAGAGGACCTTGTAGTGCTTGAGATGATATATGGTCCCCCAAACTGCCATTTCCCTGGTTTATCCAGTCTTCAAAATTGCTTATTTTCATTGCAGAAAGCCCATTATACATTACATACATTTATGCCCAGAGATTCTCAGAGATTTATCCTTTCAATTTTTGACTCTAGGTTGTGGCTTTGAACACCACCTTACCTGCTCAGTGCTTGATTATTTAGGGAATTACACAGCACTTGTTAAAACAGCAAGTGGTGGTGATGACTTGAATTTAACCTTAACACAGCCTTGTTAATGCTGGGGCCAATGCCTTAATCTAAATATCTGCTTAAATGCTCTGATTGTGGCTTATTTAGCTGCAGAGAACCTTGTCAAACACAAGAGTTGCTGGCTGTAGATCAATAGCTGCGTGAGCCCTGTCTACTCTCCTGGTCTTTTGTGCGTGATTAGTTTTGCACCAAAGGTCTGCTGGCAGTCTGTCAGTGGCACGAGTTTGGCCAGCAAAGGTCCCACACATCTCTTTGAATTGCCTGGCATTTGGGTGGGAAAATTTTTTACTGTCTTTGGAAATTCTTGCAAGTATCTCATATTAGCTATAAATGGTAAATTTAACATTAAATAAAATAAAAAGTTGATGAATCAGTTCTGATTGTGAACTGGAGACACATACCTAAATAAAAAAGGCTTATTCATCTGGCTTTCAGATGAAATAATAAGGTCTGAAGTGAAACATTTTTTTGTTTTGAACTTGTTATCCTCTTCTTTTTTCTTAGTGTATCAAAATGGAATACGTAGCATTTCATCATTTTTGTCTGTGGGAATAATCTGTGCCTTTCCCTCCCAGTTCTTTCTATATCTTCCCTCACTCCCTTCTTTTTTGGAAATTGTTATGCTCCAGGTATACTTGTGAGCACTGTTATAAAGTCCAATACATTTCAAAATGTTATACTCCTGGAAAATTTAAAACTAGACAGTTCCAAAAGTTAGGCAGAAAAAAATGAAATAGATTTCAATCTAGAACATAATAGATTTCACTTCTGCTATTAAAAAATTTCACAAAAGAATAAAGAAAAAGAGGAAAAGGTATGAGAGGGGAATGATTTCTGCTATTATTTCAGAATTTAATATTGCTATTTGTATTATATTAAAAAAAAACAGATGGGAGACTTTGATTAAAAATTCATTTTAATTTTAGATGCCTTCCCTCAAAATCATGAGAAACGTCTCTGCATCTGGCTTCAGAATTTAAATACCTGTACACACAGTGGGTGCTGCAGGAAGTGATTCATGCTACTTGTTTAAGGATGTAGTGAGTCTGCCTTGAGAGCTGCCTATATATCTCCTGCCCGTGGAAGGAGAGAAGTCTAGAAAACTAGTTTAGGCAAGACAGTTTAGAGGGCTGAAGTCAGAAGTGGTGCTTTCCAGGTTTCTTTCCTTTTGAAATTTGCAGTGGGCAGTCCCATGCATTTCTAGGTGTCCAGATCACTCTGATGATCTGCCCTGCAGTCACTAGACTTCAAATCCTTGAGGCATGGGGAATTTATGTGTGTGTGTGTGTGTGTGTGTTTAAAGCACTGAGCATAACAGAACCATGATTGTGGTGATAACACAAAACCCTTACACAAACTTCAATAGTTATTGTTTTGTATTTTTTGCACACAACATTTTGCAAAGATTATAAAGGTGCCAAGCGCATTGAACTGGAGCATCCTGGACTGTTGCTAAGATCATATTAAATAATTTCTAGGTGGTCATGTGATGTTTTTATAAATATTAGATAAGACAGAGCACAAAATAGCCAGGCATTTTTGAAGCTGAAAATAATAAATTTGGGGTATTTCTTTACAATGGTTCACATTTAATATTAAAATCTTGGTAGTAAGATTTGGAATTTGGAAGCCTTTGGAAGGCTGCATTACTAGAAATTGATTTATATCTGTGAAGCACATGATTTAATGAGGGCTGTACCCGGCCAGTAACTCCTGAGCCTGTCTGTTCTTTCTCCCCTAATGGGATAGCTACATTCTTGCTTTCTTTCTGGCCCCTCAAAAAAAAAAAAAAAAAAAAAAAAAAAAAAAAAAAAAAAAAAAAAAAAAGTTATAGATCGTAATATATCATAGTAACAGTAACACACTCTTAATGATATTTCATGAGTCTGCCAGAATTTCTGGATTAGAAGTTGTAGTTTTTATGGCTTCCAGAAGACTTTTTAGTGACTGCTTGGAGTTTGTACCTTTCTCAGAAGTGTCATTCATATATCCATCCAGTTAAAGCAGTGCCAGCTGATGACTGCAGTAAAGAAACAATGTTCTGTGAGTGACCAAAAATGAAAAGAAGTTTGATCTCTACCACAGTAACTCCTTGGTTACACTGGAAAGCATTGGTAGCTCTACAACATAATTCACCTTTCCTAGGACTGGAGGATAGTAGGACAGCCCAGGTTGGAAGGAACCACAGGAGGTTTGCAGTGCAAACTCTTGCCCAAAGCTGTGAGATCAGTCAAATCTTCACAGTCTCCAGGGATGGGAATTTCACAGCCTCTCTGGACTGCCTGCTCCACTGCCTGGCTGTCTTCATGGGACAAAAAATTAGTCTTTTTATATTATTCCAGTCATATTTCTCAGCTACCTCTTCTGCAGCTTGAACACATTTGGTAAAAAATTTTTGGCAAAACAATTTCTTGGAAAATAGTATGCAGAAGCACAAGGACACTGTGAATTGTGTAGTCATTTAAATCAAAGCTGTCAAGGAAAACAATTGTGATTTAAAACATTTTGTCTTGGAGTTAGTACCTTTGAAAGAGACCAGAGTAACATTTTGAATTTATATGTATATATCTATATCTATAAACATATGCTTTTTTCTATGACATATCAGTTTTAGGCATTACAGGATATGACATACAGAAACACTACTGAGAATGAAAAACAATAATAAAAAACTATAACTGTATAATGAGCAGGTAAAAATATTTGTATTTTGAGAAAAATGCTGTATCTTGCAACCGAAATCAGCATTTTTCCTAAATATAATTTTCAAGGTAGGAAGCTTATTTTTATAACAATGTCTCCAAAGCATTCACTTCTACTGAAAACAGAAAAATTCAAATTTCTCTTAAAACACATAGAAAAAATGTGACCAGATCTTAACCTAAATTCTACCTGCTGATGCTATCAAAAGTGTTTATATGGAAGATTGAAGTGACCAATAGGAAGAACCTCAGTTTTCTTGTAAAGTATCACAGATGTTACTGATCTTGATCTCCATCCTATCCTGAGACAAAATTTCATTTTATACTTTTCGCTAGTTTTGTCAATTAAGGATATTGAAAATAATCTTCTTAGCATCATTTAGACTCCCTTTATGTTGTATAATAACAGTCGTAAGTTTTACATGACTATTTTATAGGAAGTTTACATATACAACTACATGTATTTTTGCTCTTCAAGTGAGCAAAATATACAATAAACTGCTCAGCTGTGGTACAATGCAGATAAAGCTAAAGGTTTTGGATCAAATCCTCAGCAGGCGGAAAATAAATGACATTTCATTGACTTCAATGGAGGTACTCCTGTATGTGCCAGTGAGCATTAGGAATATGAAAGAAAACATTACAAGAGCCATGAAGAAAACAAAAGCATAGAAATATTCTAATATATTGTGATTGTGTGTGGATCCCCAGAGAGGTGCATTCTAGAAATAGACCAGGAACTGCAATTACAGTGCGAATAAAGAAAGACAATGAAACCATCTCATTTTAGATTCATAGGGTCAGAAAAGAGAAATTGCCTGACATATTCTCCCCCTTTGAAAACCACATATGTTAACAAGGGAGGGAGAGCACAGCACCTAAAGCAGAAGAATTTGCTGCATCACATTTAAAGGCTTTTAGAAAGGAGTATTTTTTGGTGCTTAGGAAAACAACAATGCCGAGTTAATTCTGCAAATGGAGTTACCCAGAAATTTGAAGAGCTGAGGTGAAACCTGAAGTGAAGCTGAATATTTACAACTTCACTCCATCCTAATCCTAATGCTGCAGCATGAATACATTTTCATAATCTTTGTGCTTGTGAGTCATCCTGGTGTCCTTTGCAGCACAAATTCACACTGGGCTATGTAATTATTTTTAGAAAATGGGAACTTTGTCATCTTTGCCCTGCAGAGGCATTGGGTGATGCCATTGGATCCCCATTGCTTTTCTGAACTTGTGACAATGAGGAACAAGTTCATACCAGTGATTATTCATGAGCTTTGTCATAATCAGGATGTGTATATGTAGATACAGAGCTACTGGGAACGGTTTCAATTAGAGCTCTGTGTGATTGGGAGTAGTGATGCTTGGTTCAAGCTTTACAAGCTGATGAAAATAACCTTCCAAATATGGTATCTCAGTCCTGAAAAGCCTGAGGGGCTTCCCATCCTGAAGGAAGGATCTGGAAAAGGGAGAGAAATAGTGCACATGATTGAATACTTTCTTTCCACACATAAAAGAGTGGGCCTGGCAAAAAGTACTTGGGATTACTGGACAGCTAAGGGGCTGTGTAATGAGATATGGAGACCTTCACCTTTGGGTCACCTATGACATGGAGTCATTATCATCTGTCAGCTGTTTAGCAGTCTATGTGAAATGAATGTTGTCTGTTCCGTGTGAGAAACGTGCAGCACAGAACTGCAGCTAGCCAAAATGGCGTGTATTGGCATATGTCAAAGGACACACAGACCACTAAGATCTCCTATACTGCTGAGAATGAACTGACTCCCCTCATTCATAGTTGTTTCTCTTGTGCATATTTCCAGCTTTAACTTGAGGTTGATCTTGATTGTAGGATTATTTATGCTGTCTCATATCCTCCACTCCCTCCTGTCAATAACTACTTAATATAAATCTCATAAAGAGGACTGGGAGTTAGAGCCACCTCCTCTACAGAAGAAGGGCCATTAGAAGAGCTCTTGTGGTTCAAACCTGGGGTGTACATAACCCAGCACCTTGTTCTGAATCAGAGTCCAGGGAAAAGCATGATAAAGAATATAAATATGGAAATACCCTTCTGTCCATCTATCCTAAGATGCCTATACATGCATCTCCTCCCAGCAATCAGATTTAAAGACTTTCTGAGCAAGGTGAAGTTGTTCCTGTGTTTGCCTCCTGATGAATTAGGTTGTTCCTTTCTGGAACACATTTGTATTTTTTCTGTGTGCAGTACGACAGCAAAGAGCTCAGAGTTCTGGGCTCCTTCCTGCATTTTACCTTCTCTTTAGAGCACCATCACTTTTCCATGCCTATCACAGCTTCAGATGGAGAACCAAACATCCCAGCTGAATCACAGCCTGATGTTTAGAGAACTTTCCAAGGATATTTCTAGACATGTCTTGACATTTCCCAGGGAAATGGAAAAAGCAGTTTTTCTCATGGCTGTGAGGGCCTTAAATCCCCAGTCTTCCTGCTTTCCAAGTACATAATTTAACCCTTACTTATGTCATAGGTTAGCAAGCATAGTCCCGGAAGGGACGTCCTTGCTAAGGGGTGCTTACAGTTTCCTCTGGGAACTGATAGAACCTATCAGCTGGCCAGTTTGGATATGGACAATTCTCTAAGCCACTTAAAGTTGTGA
>NW_008236769.1:5455683-5464682 GCF_000691975.1 Corvus brachyrhynchos
ACTTATTAAATGGAAGGAGAGAGCGGCAGGTGGCCATCCTCTGGGCAGTCTAAAGCCAGGAGAGGGAGAGCCAGGGCACCTGCTCTAGTTGTTACACATATGAGGCAGTGGAGGTCTAACAGGCTCAGACCAAGAAAGTGTGTCCACACTGGGAAATGCACCCTTCTTCTCATGCCTTGCCTTTGACCTTTCCATATGCACAGTGGACTTAGTGACTACAAAAGATGTGGTTGATTTCCCAATACAGAGGACAAGAGGAAGAAAAGGAACTGAGACACAGTGTGCCTGGTTTCCCTATTTGCGCAATGCTGTCCAGCTAGCTTAGGTTTCAGAGCAATCCAGTAGGAAATGCCAACTCTTTGTTGTGATACCATTTCTGACAAAATCTCAGGTTATATTTGTGCAGTGACATAAAATTTTTTTTTTGCCTATATATTTGCTACTCATTGCAATTTGTACATTGATTAAACTGGACCTTTTTAATGTTCAATATTTACAGTATGCTTATGAACAATTTATCCAGACTTGTAAAAATGTAAAACGGCCTCTGACCACTATTCCCTTCTTTTTTGCACAGTGTCAAAAATAATCCCTCACTCCCAAGAAATGCTGGCTGAGGGGGCACACATATATAGATAGGCACAAGATCCCATAAAGTGCTGTCAGACATAGCTATTCTCTGCAATGAATATTGCCCTGCAATGCTTGCAAGGACTCAAAACTTATATACAATAACTTGCAGCCAGCCCAGAGAGTAAATTAAAGCAATTGATTGAATAGCTATAGATAAAATATAAGAAATCAAAGGCACACTCCATAAAGTCACAAGTCCATAAACTCCACTACAGTGGAACTTCCCTGTAATGAAAGGTAAAACTCTGCAGGACTTCTCATACATTTCCTCTTTATTTAGTACAGTGCTTGGGTTTTACACTGCTCCTGATAAATGAAAGCCATCATATTGTTGCCATGGACTACACCTTGGTAAGGACTTTCCAAAGGAGTAACCTTATGGGTTACTGCATAAACATGGGTTTGATGTATGGAGCCCCTGACTGCAACACCATGTTGCTAAAGATGTTTTTAGAATGTCCTACAAATATTTCTGAGGCTGATACAACAGTGTATTACACACTGACTCATTATGCTGTGTCTTGAATCAGTGACACTGGGAAATGTAGACACATCTATCCTGTGATATATTTAAGGGGTAACTTCTAGTGAAAGAAGACATTTAAGCATCTTTGACTGCTGATGTGTAGAGCATTAATGAAACTAATTGTAATGCTTACAGTCAGCAATATTAGTTTCTTATGCAATGAAGAAAAAATAACTAAACAAAGTAAGTGGACAAAGACCCAATATTTTGATTGAGTTCTATAATTTCTACAATTTAGGGGTTTTTTTTAAGTCATCTGGCTGACATCATCATTAGTATAAGGCACTGTAAATAAAGTCATTGTTGCATCTAGAAATCAAAAGTATCCACTCAGAGAAAGCATTACAGAGAATTCCAGTGTTTTTTGCCTTGAGGTTTTGCTCTGCTGTGTGAACCCCTGAGATTTTCATCTGAATGATTATTTTGAGAATTGCCTATTTCTAAATTCACCAATTATGTTTGTAGGAGCTGAATGTTTTCTGACTTAAATTATATATTTTCTTTAGATAAAGAAAATACTATGTCTCATAAATATTTCATTAGAAAAATAAAAACACTTGAGTTTATTTTACAGATAAGGTGTCAAGGTTTTAGGGAAAAAAAAATTGCCAGGGAGAAGCTGAATTTCAAAACCAATGAAGAAATTCAGAGTAAACTAACTTGCTTTAAAGTAAAAAAAAAAATACATTGTATCCACATTTATATAATTAGAGAATTTATGCAATTCCCATAATTATATATGGAAATAACCAGTTATTATAGACTGCTAATGTAAATGTGCATGTAAACACACATACACAATTTAGCATAACAGTATGTTGAAATTCATATGCAGATTGATATTTATATTTCTATTTGCTAATTTACAAACAATATTTTGTCACTACTGTATAAATACGTGTGTGCATGTAATACTAACATCCAATACTATATTTTAAAGTGTGTTTGTTTTATAACCATATGCAGTGAAAAATAAGTTTGAACTATTTAAATATAAATTCAAATCTACAGATAAAAATGCATATTACAGCAACGTCTTGGAATTGTTGATCTTTCTCAACATATTACCATCTCTGGTAATGGGATGCACTTTGTGAAATTTCAAATTTCTGAGTCAAGGGGTTAACATTTAATCAATAGTTCTCACTGTTATGGGCTCTTCTGGGAAATACTAGGTTGTGATATACGCTATGCATCATGAAGCAGGAGTTAGAGCCTGGTAGAAAAATAATCCGATTGCAGAGTTTCATTGACAGTGCTCTACTCATACATTTTATGTATGTCATTAGATTCCATATAGTCCACATAAAATTGCCGTGGTCTTTTCCATTACAGTGTCTAAAAGATGTTACATACCAGAGTGTTATTGTGCTCCTGTGAAAACCCATGCCAGGCTTCCATCAGGACTTACTAGGGGCCGTTTATAAATTGGAATGTAATGAACTGTTGCTTGTATTTTCCCAGTTAAACACTAGATATGGGGGTTCCTTACTGAAATAACTGGAAAAACTGTGTTCTCATCATATTAAAATACAAAGATGGATCAGAAGAAAAATCCTTCATCTAAATATTCCAAAGTCTTGACAAATTTTAATTCCAGGGTCATAAATTCATAGATTTTAGAATCAGAAAGGACAGCTACGGTAATTTAATGTGGGAAAAGTGAGAGGTGACAATGGTAAGATGATCCTTATTAATAAGAATATCTAGTCTGTTCTCTGAGTTGGATACCAAGGGATTATTCCTGAGTGACGTCATGCAGCCTTGGCTCTGCAAAAGACAACGTGGGCTCACAGGCCTGTGTACACAGCCAGCCTGAAGACTGGACAATATCCAGACCAAAGCCCAATCTCATGGGCCAAGGTAGTGAGAATTTGCTGAAAAATACTCAAGTTCCAAGAGGTTATGTGAAAGAGCAGACCTTTCTTAAAACATTATCTTCAGTTAAAATTTCATGATAACATGTATCACTTTTTCCTTCCCTCTGAAAGATATTAACACCTCCCTGCTGCTTCTCAGAACTAATTTTCAGATTTTACGTACAAGTCTGATGTTTTACAAAAAGAACACACCTTTCTATTGGGCCCCTCTTGTCCATATGCTCACAGGAATCAGCAGGAGAGCTTATCAGACCCTTGGACGGTCCTTTGTGGAACAGGAATACCTGAAAGCTTCCATAATCTCAGAGGTTTTGAAGACCACTGTGGACAGTGAGTGGAGATTACAGGCAGCCCCACCTTCCTAGGAAATAATTGTAGGTAATGGTTGTCCCGGCGAAGTTTATTTCAGCACTTTTTTTCTGACACCTATTATAGAATAGTACTGAGCAGACAGCAGCAGTAAATGGAATCTTATTTGATTTTTGTTAGGACCCATGCTCAAAATTTTTGCTCTCTCTGAGATGTAATTCAGGCAGAGAATATCCCATCAACAGCCCTATATGTGTTTCTTTTGCTGTTTTACTCTGGGGTTTTGTAGATAAAATGATAACACAGAATTGTGTGTTATTTGTGCGTTATCTTTAATTACAAACATGATTGCTATTCCCCTCACAACTTTGCAAGAACAGCTCGCTAAAAGAGAAAACAGATCGCTCTTTCAGTATGTTTGTGGCAGTTTTTATACTGCAAAGAGCAATGGCAACTTGCAATGTATCTGTTTGCAGGGGGTAATCCTGTTTAGTACACATGTCACTAAACCCAGCCATCTAACTTGAAGGAATCATTATTTTGCTACATAGCTTAAAGTTTACAGTCCCTGTAAATCAGCTATGCACTATGCATGTATATGCTTTTTTTTTACTGCCTGTTTGGGGGGGAATTTATAGAGTAGTTCTCTAATAAATAACTTAATTAATGAAATGTAAAGGCTGCAAATGTATTGCAGTGTAGCAGTGTTGTTCCAAAATGAGGCTACATCTTCCTTACAAGAAAAATATATGCTTGAAGAAATACTACATTATTAGGTTGCATGCAAATGAGCTGCTAAGGAATACAGAAAATATCTTGTTTTCACACAATCCTTTCGTTTTCACCATACCCTTATGTTAACCATGTTAATTTCCTCCTTTGACATACAGGCTACAAGTAGCAGACACGGGATGCAAATGCAGGAGAGACTCTATCCTCTGATTTTTAAGTATGTCCTTTAAGTATGTCCTAACTCCTGATCCATGGAGTGCAAGACTCTTAAAAAATCAAAACAAACCAGACTGCATGTGGGATGACTTGATATAACAATGTATGCTACACAAAACAGCTTGGAAATAGGGAAAAAACAGTGCCACTTTTGGACAGTTCTATCATTCTTACCTCTATATAGCTCTTCTTCAATTGAGAGCTTATACACATGCCCATCTTCTTCTCTCCATTTTAGTGTCAATGTCAATAAGTATGAATAAAGTTTTATTTTAGTTAGTGAGATATATCTGGTTTGCTGTAGACTCAGGTCACACTGATGGGCTACGGATGCAAGTGATTTGTGTCTCTGAAATACTTAAGTAGTGAATGCTCAAGTGCATGGAATAAAATTCATGGAGTAAAAAGTAACCATATTTACTTTCCTGAGTTCATGCTGAACCATTTTCCAATCTGTTAATGCTTCATATTCCTTGTCATGGGACAAACATATTTGACAGTCTGGGCAGTAAATCCAGCAAACATAGCTTAATGGTCTGTCAGAGCTGGGAGCACAGGCTCATTTCTGGTGCTGCTACCTCAGCATCTCTTCCTGCAAAGGCAAAGCCATGGTGTGTCAAGTCTTAACGAATCAGGCAAAGCCCAATGACAAATCTCCCTTTGACACTGAGTATGTAGAATTGGAATATTAAACACCAGTGCCCCGATTGCATCTCTATTAGAAATCTCACCGCATTTTCTCTGATGTTTCTCTCTGCCTCGTGGTCATCTTTTTCCTTGGCATTACTCTTTGTACAAAGTGTTGCTTCTGGTTTTTATCCCTGACCTCAGACAGGCTTTCACTACACAGTTTTGCTCAGTAACTTATTCCAGGTAGAGAGCACGGAATACAATCTCGCCTTAGAATGTGATCCTCACATTCTTCACCTTATGCCATGTCCAGCAAGACACAAATCAGGGGAAAAATGTTCCCTATTTGACAAAAAACCAGGTTGTCATCTGAACATCTTATCCAGTACTAATCGCAATTCATTGGTATTACTTTCTGAATAGAGTAAGACAAAACAAAACAAGCAGATTCAAGTCATAAAGATTCAGTACAAGGTAGTAATTTACTTCAGCTACTAACTATATTCAACTTGATTTAAATATCTTAATATTTAATTATCTACATTCATCTTACTGAAGTGCACATAAAGGAACATCTTCAAAGAAATTAGCTTTGAACATTATTTACAGACAAGGTGACAGCTGTCTAATTCATTCTCTTGTGCCAAGGGAGAACAGCAAAGTGATGTAAAAAGGTTTTGAACTGTATTATTTAATTCACATAATAAATTTCGAGTCATGTGGTAGGGTTCTATGTGGTTCACTGCCTTTCTGCTCATTGTCTTATTAGATGTTTGCCCATCTACGTCTGGCCCACATAAATGATTTCTCTAGCTGTCTTGAGTAAATTTGCAACAGCAAAGTAGTATGCTTTTACAACAGTATGTATTCCTCTGGTGTGTGTGTGCATATTCAGCATGAAACATTCTCAAAAGCACAATATTGTTTCAAAGGCCTTAAGGCAGAGGAATGTTAATGTCATTGCTTTCAGTGCTGATTGTGTAGTCTGCACTGAGCAAGTTCTTTTCTGCCCTGAGTTGCTTATTGACTAGAGCCTGATGGCAAATGGCAGGAAAACAAAACTGCAGGTGGGTAGATAGATAGACCTCTTGGGCTTCTGTCCAGTAATGATGGGATGCAAACATTATTTGTAGTGGGAAAAAAACAAATCAAACCACTTTTGGCTTTGGTTCTCTGCATAAAACAGGGTTGGGAGTGCTGTGCTCTGCAATTTCTGTAATCCTTTTAGCACTGAGCTGTGTAATGCTGGTCTTTCATTAAAATACTTTTGAGGATAAGGAAGAGCAGATATACTCCTGACCTTACCAATTTTAGCATTTTGGAGAGAAGATTCAAACTTTAATGTCAAATCGCTGGTGTGACAGCCCAGAGAGCAGTAAGTGAAAAGGAGACTGAAAAGCTGAGATGTAAAAAGGTTAAAAACTATGTTTCAGCAATGGGCTCTGCAGAAACCGATTGCTCTGATGTAGATTAAGCTGTACACTGACCTTTCAAAGAATAAGCATTTTTCTCAACTGTCACTGTATGAATGCACAAAACAAGCAATATCATTAGGGAAGACACCCAGGCTGTCAGACTTTGAAGAGATTATGTCAATGAGTCATGACCCACCCATTCAGCAAATGAAGTGAAGGTTAGAGCTTGAACATATAAAATAAATTTGACTGAAAAACTGAAATTACGTTTCTCTCTTAAAAAAAGTTGTAGTCATAAAATCTAGGATTGTTTAGAGCTTGTGTATTCAAATATCTATATAAAAGGGGCTAAAATCAACTGTTGTGTACCTCTCCAACCTTTTGCACCTACATGTGTTTCCTACTCAGTGGGACACAACATTCTTAGCCTAAGAAAATTATGATTATTTCAGACATTTTGCATCTGGCAAATGGTATTTAAGAAATACTCTCTGCATGGTGCTAATAACATCCAATCATTCTTAGCACTTGTTAAGTTGAGCCATCCTGGGATATTTTCACCATTCTTTACAGAAAAATATGACTGCTCTTTTGAGTCCCCAGTAGAAATTGTGACACCAGGAAAGCATGAATGCATAAAGGTTTAGGCTGTGCCAAACTAGGAATTGCATTAGGAAGAGTGTGATCAGCAGGTAAAGGGAGGTTATCATTCCTCTCCACTCTGCCCTGGTGAGGCCGCAACTGGAGTGCTGTGTCCAGTTCTGGGCTTCCCAGTTCAAGAAAGATGAGGAACTTCTGGAGTGGTCCATCAGAGGGCTACAAAGATGATTATACCAGAATTATATACCAGATTATACCAGAGCACCTCACTTATGAGAATAAGATGAGGGATCTGGGCCTGTTTAACCTGGAGAAGGGAAAATTGAGAGGGGACCTCATCAGTGTCTATCACTATCTGAAGGGAGGGTGCCAGGAGGATGGAGCCAGGCTCTGCTCAGTGGTGCCAAGCAATAGAACGAGAGGCAAAGGGCAGAAACTGATGCACAGAAGGTTCCATCTGAATATGAGGAAAAACTTCTTTACTGTGAAGGTGAAGAAACACTGGAACAGGCTGCACAAAGAGATTGTGGGCAACTGCTTGAATATTTCCTTCACTGGGAATATTCAAACCCCACCTGGATGTGATCCTGTTCAACCTTCTTTAGAAGGGTGGTTGGACTAGATGATCTCCAGAAGTCCCTTCCAACCTCAATCATTATGTGATTCTGTGATTCTGTGATTTTGTGAATCCGGGCAATTATTTTTTCTTTGTGAGCAGCAGTCATTTATAGGACTCCCACCTGGAGCACTGTGTACAGTTCTTGTGTCCCCCATATAAGAAGGAAGTGTTGGAGAAGTCCAGAGGAGTGCCATGAGGTTGATAAGATGACTGGAGCGTGTCCCCTACGAAGACAGGCTGAGAAAGTTTAGGCTGTTCAGTCTGGAGAAGAGAAGTTTGTGTGGACACCTCGTAACAACTTTTCAGTACCTGAAGGGGGCCTACAAGGAAGTTGGAGGGGGACTCCACCTCAGGAATTGTAGTGACTGGACAAGAAGCAATGGGCACAAGTTAAAAGAGGGGAAATTTAGGTTGAATATTAGGAAGAAATTCTTTACTCTGAAGGTGGTGACATGCTGAAACAGGTTGGCCAGGGAGGTTGTGGATGGCCCAACCCTGACAGTGTTTAAGGCCAGGCTGGATGGGGCTTTGAGCAACCTGGTCTAGTGGGAGGTGTCCCTGCACATGGCAGGGGGGATTGGGACTAGATGATCTTGATGGTCCCGTTAAAGCCTTAAAATTCTATGATGCCATGATATAAACCTCAGATGAGCTAGCTGCTCAGGTTGAAAGTATTTCTACCCTGCAGGAGTAAACTTTCATGGCACAATGATGCACAAAATGCACTGTTTTCTGGCAAAACACCAAGCTGGAATTAATCTAACTACACAAGCCAATAAATGAGGCGATAGTGGGGTGAATTTCAACACTGAAACACTGAGCAAGCCCTCCAGACAGCCTCAGCTCTTGGGGAGCTGAATGCACCTTTCTGTAAACGCATTTTTGCTGCACCAGAACACAAACTACCAAGATTAAAACTAGATTTTGTGTATTTACTTAGGTTGCAGTCAGAGCAGATATTGCTCAACACACGAGTCTGGTGTGTGAGCTGTTGCTGGCTGGAGGGATCTCATTTGTTGAATGTGTGGGTTAATGTAGTAGTCAAGCAAAGCCCCAGACTTGAAAAGCAGCAAAACACAGGCAACTGAAGCCTTTTCTTCCATGCCTGTTATGGAACTGGGAAGCAATAGTAAATATGCAGCTCTCTACAAACAGTCTTTACAAACAAGACAGATATTTCCACTCATGAAAAGCACAAATAAGTAGAAGAAAATTACTTTTCTCATCCAACCCCTTCATCTGTGAGTGAAACTCAAAATCAGCCTAATTCCTAGTTGATTACAGCCCACCAAACCACTTCACATATGTCAATCAAGGTTATGTAAGCTATAAAGTGCATACTGACTGCAGGAATTTTACATGCTTGCTCAATCTCTTTGAAAAATGTCATTGATCTGGGTGATTCTAGCACCAGTCTTTGTTCTACCAAGTTTGGAAAG
>NW_008236769.1:5464713-5467300 GCF_000691975.1 Corvus brachyrhynchos
TGAGGCTGTGGCTGTGCAGGCTCCAGCTTCAGTCACTTCGATGAAGGCAGAGGCAAAGGAATTATAGGGGAAGTCATTGTGCTCTTTCTGCTATTCACTCTTCACTCATTCACTGTGGTTGGGAGACAGGGTGCTCGTCACTGACCTGCTTTATCAACACACCAACATCGCAGCAAGTCAGATAGAAATGTTCTCCCATTTTACGTCTGTCTCCCCGTCAGTCATGCTGTTCTGTAGACAAGGGCTTTTTTTTATTAGGTCTATGGGAAAATTATTTTTCAAGTTTCATTGCATGCATAGCTATCAATGACACAGGCTTAACATGAGAAAATTTTTGTAACATAGGTGAATATTAAGAGCTGTCTGTACCCTTAATACAACTTATTGCAAAGGAGAAAAATATGGCTGAATATATATGTATAAATCCTTCCTATTCATGTGTTTTACTTTTGAAACTGCAAAGTGGCATAATGAATCTGGAGATCATTGATGACAGAGCAGAAGTTCATGGCATTAAGGATTATATTTCTCTCCAATAAGAAAGGGGTTATAGCACCACTGCCACATTCTCAGGAGTTCTGGTCGGGGGGAACTCTTCTCGTTCACACAGACTAGTGATACTCATGATGATATCTCATTTTCTGCCTGCTCACTGGCTTTGAAGCAAATGTGTCATCAAACAGTGTGCATAATTATGCTTTTATGTCTATTATATATATGCATATATATTATTTCATCCATTCTGTATAATATTTGCCACATGACATTTTAATGTGGACCATCATTAAGCCACCTTCATTTCCATAAGTGGCTTCTGTTAAGAAACTCTAAGCTTGTGATAAGTTCATGATCTCTGTCTTCAGTAAGTCCATTATTCATGCTCCCACACACAATGTTGTCTTTCTTTTCTTGTTTTTGATTTCTACGAGAGAGACAAATGAAAGGAGCTTGTGTTATCACATTTTGACATTTAATCATTCCTAATAGTCCATCTTGCATACAGACAGTAACAGCATTTGCTTTTTCCTGGACCATCTCTTTTACATTCCCTATTTGTTTAATTGTCATTGTCTTACATGAACATGCAAGGTGGGAGTCTTTCCTTGACACTTCTCTTGGAGTAATGATAGTCTTACTGTCTTTTGCTGCTTTTTCTGCCCCTGTCTGAAATTAAAGTTGAGCTTCATGCTGCACAGCCCTTTTCTATTTGGCTGCAGAAATCCGAACATCAGAATCTACGTCCTGAGGTAATTAAAAGGATCATATGCCAGAACATGACTACACTGTCTCAACAGTTCAGATAGCCCAGAGAACCAGAAAAGACATTTCACAGATCTGATTGTCATTGAATTTAGACTCATTTCAGTTTCCAGTTTCATCCATGTAGAGGTTCACTGCTTACCCCTGTCCTTGTAGCCCATCAGCCTGAAACTTTGTCCTTCTAGACTATCTGGTCCAATATACAAAGACTTGCTCATCATATTATACACAAGAGTGGTTGGAAGGGTTTCAGAACTATGACATTTAAGAAAATGACTGGTTTGTACTCTGCTGAGGTTAATAGCTTTGCAGAACTCATAAAAGCATTCACAATTGTTCTTGACTGAATCATCATAACAGCAAGCTGGTGCTTACATATAATCACACGTTTTGGGAACTGTCTCAGATCATTTGTCTGGCTCAAAGGATGTACCTCACAACTATTTATCTGAAAGACATAAAATGACTCAAATTGGCCACTTGGCTTTAACTTCTACCAGAAACACCGTACAATTCAAGATCACTTTGTTGTTTACACATCTTAAGCAAGTGACATAGAACACTTTCATATGTCAGAAGTGGTTTCTTTTCTGTTAATGAGTAAAAAGTCCCTCTACTTTTTCATCCTATTTTGCAAGTCTATTATGTAAGTTTGACTTGTTTCATGGGTATAAATGTATACATTTTTCATCCTATTTTGCAAGTCTATTATGTAAGTTTGACTTGTTTCATGGGTATAAATGTATAAATGTTCTTTCTGGTCACTAATAGTTTTCCACCGACTTCAGTCATCTTGACATATAGATTATTACTCGTAAACAAACTCATTGACAGAAAAGCCAATGACCCTTTAACATATACAGTGGTATCTTTTAAAATAACAGAAAATCTTAACTTTGTTGCATGATTTTAACATAAAAAAGCTCATTCTTGTCTTTAAATGAAAAGTTAAGAATAGTTAAATGTTTCTCTTTCAACTGTCCAATAATAATTGAAGAAATCTCACTTTCTTATACTACTGCTTCTGGATTTATACCGATGTGGTTAAGATTCTTCAAAACAGTGTTTCAATGATTTTTATTTTTTTTTAGGTGATACCAGGCAGATGATACCAATTTTGAATATTTTTAGAGTAGTTCATTAAAACGACCCCCCACAATTCCACACTGCTTCTTTTCTTCACAACACAGTTTGTCTAGTTTCTCCTACTACAGTAAAGACGTGCAAAGTGGTGAAAGAACTAGGACTTGATTGATGCTGTTTCCTGCTCTTTGCATAGTCAAACTGTAAAGGCAATGCAAAGTCAGGGTACAATACTACCAGCAGG